>NC_064865.1:38773836-38891336 GCF_024139225.1 Suncus etruscus | reverse complement strand
CACCACCAGGAGTGATTCCTGAGCAGAAAGGCAAGAGTAAGGCCTGAGCATGGTTGAGTGTGGCCCAAAATCCAAAAGCAAACAACAAAAAAGATAAACTGCAGTATCAGTGGGGTACTGACCAACTCACACAAAAACTCAGGTGCGGGCCCGGAGAGATAGCACAGCGGCGTTTGCCTTGCAAGCAGCTGATCCAGGACCAAAGGTGGTTGATTCAAATCCTGGTGTCCCATATGGTCCCCCGTGCCTGCCAGGAGCTATTTCTGAGCAGACAGCCAGGAGTAACCCCTGAGCACCGCCGGGTGTGGCCCAAAAACCAAAAAAAAAAAAAAAAACCTCAGGTGCCTGATGAGCAGACCCTCATTTCACTTATGTGATCAGTTTGGGTTTAGATAGATAGATAGATAGATAGATAGATAGATAGATAGATAGATAGATAGATAGATAGATAGATAGATAGATAGATAGATATATTAAGTAGTTTTATTTGAAAGGAAAGAAAAGTAACTCAAGAGAAAGCAGGTTTCTCCACAGAGATGCCAGAAGCCCATGGAGTATAAGGAATCACACACCCCAAGTTGAGATATGAGCATAAATGCTTAAATGGACATGATTGCTTTAAAATAAGAAAGGTTGGGCCAGAATGGTGACGCAGGCAGTAGGGTGTTTGCCTTGCTCATGCTAACCTAGGATGGATCATGGTTCGATCCTCCAGCATCCCATATGGTCCCCCAAGCCAGGGACAATTTCAGAGCACATAGCCTGGAATAACCCCTGAGCGTCACCAAGTGTGGCCCATAAACAAAAAATAAAATAAAATAAGAAAGGTTAACAGTATAAACCTAAGTTTGAAAAAAAAAATATGGGGTCAGAGCGATAGGGTAACACTAGGGTGTTTGCCTTGCACGCGGCTGACCCAGGATGGACTGCGGTTCTATCCTCTGGTGTCCCATATGGTCCCCCAAGCCAGGAGCAATTTCTGAATGCACAGCCAGAGTAACCCCTGAGTGTCGCTGGGTGTGGCCCAAAATCCTCCCCTCAAAAAAAACGAAAGAAAGAAAAAAAATAACATTTCTTATAGATAGCAGATTGCGGGGTGGGAGGCAAATGGGGGGTAGGGAGCCAGAGGGGAGCCATTAGTCGAGGAAAGGGATCTGTGTTAAAACACTGTATGCCGGGAGCCGGAGAGATAGCATGGAGGTAAGGTGTTTGCCCTTCATGCAGGAGGTCATCGGTTCGAATCCCTGCGCCCCATATGGTCCCCCATGCCTGCCAGGAGCAATTTCTGAGCCTGGAGCCAGGAATAACCCCTGAGCACTGCCGGGTGTGACCCAAAAACCACAAATAAAAAAAAAACACTGTATGCCTGAAGCCCATCATGAATAACTTTGTAATATCATGGTGACTAAATAAAAAAAGGTAAAAGTGACAGAACTATTCTATAAATATATAACTATTATCTACACCAAAATCTAAAAGATGTCTGAAAATATAAAAAAGAGAAAAGTTAAAGGCTAATGATTGTGAATTATGAAATTATTTTCTTAAACATTCCTAATTTGCACATTTCTCAAAACAGATGTTATACTTTCAAGGTTCTGACATTTGCTTATGACTAAAACTTACAAATAGATCAGAATTTTAAAATTAAACAGTAGCAAAAATAGAGCTGAATTAAAGGCTTATCACAAATAAGGTTAAAAAAAATACAGGGGCCGGCGCTAGACGTAAGGTGTGTCTGCCTTGCAAGAGCTAGCCAAGGAAAGACCCTCGGTTCGATCCCTGGCATCCCATATGGTCCCCCCAAGCCAGGGGCAATTTCTTTTTTTTTTTTTTTTTGGTTTTTGGGCCACACCCGGTAACGCTCAGGGGTTACTCCTGGCTATGCGCTCAGAAGTCGCTCCTGGCTTGGGGGACCATATGGGACGCCGGGGGATCGAACCGCGGTCCGTCTCCTAGGCTAGCGCAGGTAAGGCAGGCACCTTACCTCCAGCGCCACCGCCCGGCCCCAGGGGCAATTTCTGAGCGCTTAGCCAGGAGTAACCCATGAGCATCAAATGGGTGTGGCCCGAAAAAAAAAAATCCAGGGACCAGAGCAATAGCATAGTGGGTAGAACTATGCCTTGCACACAGCCAACCTGGGTTTAATCCCTGGCATCCCATATGGTCCCCTGAGACAGCCAGGAATAATTTCTGAGTGCAGAGCCAGGAATAACCCAAGTGCTGGCCCAAAAACCAAAAAAATATTTCAAAGCATATTCACAGAATGGTGAGAATGAAAAAGTTGAGAAATAAAAATGTTGGTAAGTATGTAGAATCAGAATTCTCATACACTTGTGGTGGAAGTGTAAATTGGTAAGGCTGCTTGGAAATATCATTTCAAAATACTTACTAGAATTTAACATGTGCATATCCCATAACTCCAAAATCTCACCCATGTATATCCTCAATAGATAGGTGTACATGTGTACACCAAAGGGTATGTATTAGAGTTCCCAGAAGCACTATTCATTAGCACTCTAAAATGGAATATTATCCAAATCACCAACAGCAAATATCTAAGTGGAGGTATCTTCACATAATAAGATGAGAATTTACAATTTGCCCTAATAGGGATTAATATCACTATAACATAATGTTGAACTAAAGAAATCAGCAAACACACACACACACACACACACACACACACACACACGCACACACACTGAACCAGAGAATAGTACAAGGTGCTTGCCCTGCATGCAGCCAACCCCCATTCAATCTCCAGCACCATAGATGGTTCCCCCCAAAACACCCAGGAGTGACCCCTGAGCACCACCAGGTATGATCCCAAACCAAAACACAAGGGGAAAAGCTACTGTAATGATTCCATTTCTACAGAGACTCAAAGCAGACAGAACCAATCTATGCTATCCGAAATAAAGATAATTACATTTTGTGGTAGAATGACTGGAAGGGGGACAGTGAGGACTCCTTGGAACATTCTGTTCCTTCCTGGGACCTGGTGATAAGGGTATTATCATCAAAATAATCAACAGAGGGTCTGAGCAATAATATGAAGATAAGGTGCGCATGAGTGACTTGGTATGAATCCCAGGTTCCCCAGAGGAACCACCAGGAGTGATCCCTGAACATAGAGCCAGGAACAAGTCTTGAGCATTGCCAAGTATGGTTCAAACTCACCCCCACATCCCACACCCCAAAAAAGATAAATACTACATAGATGAGAAGCAACACAGCAGTACAGTGGTTACACAGCACAAGGATACGGGCTAACCAGATAGTACAGCAGGCTAACCAGATAGTACAGGATGCTTGCCTTGCACAATCAACCTAGGTTCAATCCCTGGGACCGTCTCCTGAGCAGTGCCAAGAGTGATCACTGAGTGCAGAGCCAGAAGTTAAGATTTAAACACCACTGGGGTGGCATAAAGACTATGGATCCAGAAGCATAGAGATGTGGGCTCAATCCTCGACATCCCCGAGCCTGTAAAGAGTGACTTCAGAGCACAGAACCAGGAGTAACCCCTGAGTGCCACCAGGTGTGGCCCAAAAACAAAACAAACAAAACTCAATAAGCAAAGAGCAAGGTTCAGGGACAGGGAAGTCGGTCAGTAATACAAGGTATGCATCACAGGTATGTGGCTTCAATCCCCAGCATCCAAAAGTGTGAAAAAGAGAGCAGAGGTCTGGAATCAAGAGCGCCTGCATTTTAATCTCAGTTCCATCACTAACTAGCTATGACTTGGAACAAGATATTTAGCCTCCCCACATTTCATTTTCTCATGTATAAAACCTCACAGACTTAGTCTAAGGACTAGATCAACCTAACGTGTTTTATAAAGGCTCTTTATTATATATTTGCCAAACCAATGAAAGCGCTTTACCCTGAAGCAACACAAGAAAGTCCAGAAAGTGAAACAAAGACACAAATGATTATGATTTACCAGAAAATACACAAAACAATTATTTGGAAAATTAAGTCGAGCGATAAGACGAGGCCTGCTAGCCTGACATAAATGGCCTGACCGAGCCTGCAGCTGCCCGGGGGCGAAGCTGGTCACTGGAGCAGATAAATAATAGAGTAGAAGCAGGACCAGGAGCAAAGGAGGAGGAGCTCACGGCAGGGCCTCTTGATCTCCAAAAGGGATCTGGAAACCTGTCATGCCTTTGAATTTCACACAATACTTTTTTTTTTTCATAATATAAATTATTTTTTATAAAGTCTTTAATTGAATAACTGAGATAAACAGTTAAAGTTGTCATGACTGAGTTTCAGTCGTACAAAGTCCAACATCCTTCACCAGTGCACATTTTCCACCACCAACGTTCCCATGTTCCCTCCTGCCCTCCCCACCTGCTGTCTCACTGGCAATTTTCTTTTTTCTCTCCCTTTTTTATTCTTTTAGACACTGTGTTTTGCAATACTGTTAGTTTAAGAGATATCAAGTTTATCACTTTCAGCACTCCCAATTCTTGTCCAGAGTGATCATTTCCTACTATCATTGTCTTAGTGGTACCGTCTCTGCCTTGGCTATTTGTGGCAAGCTTCCTACTACAGGCCAGTCCTCCTGTCCCTCATCTCTATTGTCTTTGGATATTATTCTATTCACTACACACCACACACACACACATCACATCACATTACATCACATCATATCACAAATGATCGCAATCATTCTATGTCTATCCCTTTTCCTCTCACTCATTTCACTCAGCAAAATACTCTCATATTTGTTCATGTTAAAGCAAATTTCATGACTCACCCAATACTTCTGTACCTTAAATATCTGTCATGTCTATCAGCCATGTCTCTATCCCTAAGAGTCATATTTCTTGCAGCCATTAAAGTAAATGATTAAGACTTCTGACTCGTTTCCAAAAAAAGCTGGCTGCTGTCATCCATTCCATGGAAGTATCCCTAATTTTCCTAGTCACGTTAAAAAAATTTGCCACCAGGAATGACCCTAGTACAAAGCCAGGAGTAACTCCCAGCATGGACAGATGTAGCCCCCAAAACTTAAAAAAATTTTAATTAAAAAAAAAACTAGGGGCCGGATGGTGGCGCTAAAGGTAAGGTGCCTGCCTTGCCTACGCTAGCCTTGGACGGACCGCGGTTCGATCCCCCGGTGTCCCATATGGTCCCCCAAGCCAGGAGCAACTTCTGAGCACATAGCCAGGAGTAACCCCTGAGCATTACTGGGTGTGGCCCAAAAACCAAAAACAAACAAACAAACAAAAAAAAAAACTAACAGGAGCACGCTGGTGGGTGGGTGGGTGGGTGGCGGGGGTGGGATGGGGATAGCCAGGGGAAACTGGGGAAGAGAGGGATCTGAGGGGTAACCAGGGAAGCATGGGGTACCGGGGGGTAACCAGGGATTTAAAAAAAGAAAAAATAAATGTTAAAAAAAAAAAAAGAAAACAACTAAGGGGGCCGGAGAGATAGCACAGCAGTAAGGCGTTTGCCTTAGACACAGAAGGACGGTGGTTCGAATCCCGGCATCCCAATGGTCCCCTGAGCCTGCCAGGAGCGATTTCTGAGCATAGAACCAGGAGTAACCCCTGAGCGCTATCGGATGTGATCTAAAAACCAAAAATTAATAAATAAATAAATAAATAAATAAATAAATAAATAAATAACAAAAAATTTTTTTAATTTAAAAGAAAAAACAAACAACTATTATATTAAATGACAGATACTATAATATACTAGATTCCCAGCTTCACCCCCTGAGAAGCTCGCGGTTCTCCCTTGAACATGTATTCCTCTCTGATAGTACAGCAGGCAGAGTATTTGCCTTGTATGTAGACAACCAAGGTTCAATCCCCGGCATCCCATATGGTCCCCCAGCCTGCCAAGAGTAACCTCTGAGCACTGCTAGGTCTGACCAAAAATTAAAAACAAAAACAAAACAAAACAAAACAAAAAAACATGTATTCCTGCCTTCATATCTAAGTACATTTTGTTAAACTAAAAACTATCTTGCAGGGGCCAGAGCAATAGCATAGATAGCAGGTAGGGCATTTGCCTTGGATGCAGTCAACCTGGGTTAGGTCCCCAGCATCCCCATGGATCACCACACCTCACACCAAAGATGATTCCTAAATTTAGAGCCTTGAGTAATCACTGAGCATTGCCAGATGTGGCCCAAAAACAAACAAGAGAGAGGGAGGGAGGAAGGATGAGGGAGGAAGGATGAGGAAGGAAGGAAGGGAAGGAGGGAGGGAGGGAGGGAGGAAGGAAGGAAGGAAGGAAGGAAGGAAGGAAGGAAGGAAGGAAGGAAGGAAGGAAGGAAGGAAGGAAGGAAGGAAGGAAGGAAGGAAGGAAGGAAGGAAGGAAGGAAGGAAGGAAGGAAGGACGGAAGGAGGGAGGGAGGGAGGGAGGGAGGGAGGGAGGGAGGGAGGGAGGGAGGGAGGGAGGGAGGGAGGGAGGGAGGGAGGGAGGGAGGGAGGGAGGACTTGCCCAATTCAGTAAGTGGCAGAGATAAAGTGAATGACTTGTTTCCAGAGTACAAGGTCCATGAGTCAGTCCTTTGACTTACTACCGTATTTCTTCTTACTTGTGTAGCAAACGATCATTGGCTAAGGTGATCTAACATAAGAATATCATACTTTGGGGGACGAGGTTCAGTCTCACTATGGTACTCAGAGCTATCTCTCCAGCACTATATGTTTTTAAAAATAAAGATAATCTAGGGTAAGACACGTGCCTTGCACACATCTGGCACGGGTTCTCTGGCACCCCATATAGTCTCCCAAGCCCATCAGGAGTGATTCCTGAGTGCAGAGCCAGGAGTAACCTCTGAGCATCATTGGGTGTGACCCGAAAAAAAATCAAAAAAGAAAAAAAGAGGGGCCAGCAAGGTGGCGCTAGAGGTAAAGTGTTTTCTGAGTGCTTAGCCAGGAGTAACCCCTGAGCATCAAACGGGTGTGGCCCAAAAAACAAAAAAAACGGCCTGGAGAGATAGCACAGCGGTGTTTGCCTTGCAAGCAGCCGATCCAGGACCTAAAGTGGTTGGTTTGAATCCCGGTGTCCCATATGGTCCCCAGTGTCTGCCAGGAGCTATTTCTGAGCAGACAGCCAGGAGTAACCCCTGAGCACTGCTGGGTGTGGCCCAAAAACCAAAAACAAAACAAAAAACAAAAACAAAAACAAAAAAGAAAAACAGATGATTTAATGAAAAGTCTATTTTAGATTTATTATTTGGTTTGGAGGCCACACCCAGCATCTTTGCGGGAGCCACTCCAGGCTCTGTGCTAGGGAGGGGCTGTTAATCCTGGGGCCCTAGGGGTCATGTGCAACACAAAGCCTGCTCTCAGTCCTTTGAGCCCTCTGGCAGATCCAGGACTCATTTTTTTTTATTATTATTATTATTCAGATTTTGGGCCACAGCCAGCGGAGCTCAGTAATCAATCCTGGCAGGGCTCAGCAGTTCATATGTGGTGCTAAGGGATTGAACCCAAATTGGCCACAGGCAAGGCAAGTTCCCTACCCACTGTCCTGAAAAAAAGTTATGGGTTTATGTGGGATTCTTTTGGTTTTGGTTTTGGTGACCCTGGAAGCACTCAGGGTCACTCCTGGCTCTGTGCTCTGTGCTCAGAAGTCACTCCTGTGGGGACGGAGCTATGGCACAGTGGTAAGGCATTTGCCTTACATACAGATGAATTAGGACAGACTGTGATTCGATCCCCTGGTATCCCATAAAAACCAAAAAAAAAAAAAAAAAGACACTCCTGGTAGGTTTGGGGACCATATAGGATGCTAAGAATCAAACACAGGTTGGTCCCGAGTCAATCCCACGTCCATAGCATGCAAGGCAAATGCCCTACTGTTGTGCTATGACTCTGATCCTTGGGGGAAAAAAGTTCTAATTAAATTTCTTTATTTTAGACACCCTAGTTTACAGTGTTACTCATAATTACTGACATTCAATATTCTAACACCAATCCCACCACTAGTGTAACAGTCCTTCCCCACCACATACTTTGCCACCAGTTTCCCAACCTCTCCAAAACCTGCCCTTTGGCAGGTATAAATAATTTACTTAATATCGCTTGGTACAACTAAATTGTAATGAATTATAGAAAAAATAACTTCAATAAAAGAAAAATTGTGGGGCCGGAGTAGATAGCATGAAGGTAAGGTGTTTGCTTTGAATGCAGAAGGACTGTGGTTCGAATCCCGGCATCCCACATGGTCCTCTGAGCCTGGAAAGAGCGATTTCTGAGCGTACAGCCAGGAGTAACCCCTGAGCACCACTGGGTGTGACCCAAAAAACAAAAAACAAAAAAAAAAAGAAAAGAAATAATTGTGTGCAGGAGTGATAGCACAGCAGGTAGTGCATTTGCCTTGCATGCGGCCAACCTGGGTTCGATACCCAACATCCCGTATGATCCCCTGAGCCTGCCAGAAGTGATTCCTGAACACAGAGCCAGGAGTAACTCCTGAGCACGGCCAGGTGTGACCCAAAATAATAAAAAAAAAAAAAAGAGAGAGAGAGAAAGAGAAGGGCCAGAGCAATGGTGCAAGCAGTAGGGCATTTGCCTTGCATGCAGCTGACCTAGGACGGACCACGGTTCGATCCCCTGGTGTCCCATATGGTCCCCCAAGCCAGGAGCAATTTCTGAGGGCATAGCCAAGAGTAACCCCTGAGCATCACTGGGTGTGGCCCAAAAAGCAAAAAAAGAAAGAAAATTTGTGAAAATCGTCCTGTTTTACAATAGGGTCATTAAGTCATCTGCTTATTGCTGGTTGTTCATTCTGTTGTTGATTTTGTTCATTGAGCTTATGTGACTTTTATGACAATTTTATCTTCTAATTTGGTGTATTCCTACTGGGAAATTAGTATTAAAATTATGAGATTATCCTGGAAATTTTTTTTTTTTGGTTTTTGGGCCACACCCAGTGATGTTACTCCTAGCTATGCACTCAGAAATCACTTGTGGCTTGGGGGACCATATGGGACACCAGGGATGGAACCGAGGTCTGTCCTGGATGAGCTGCGTGAAAGGCAAACGCCCTACCACTGCCCTATTGCTCCAACCCTGTCCTGGAAATTTTTTAAATCAGTTTACTTTCTCATAAAGGTCTCCTCTTAGTCTTTTTTTTCTTTTTTTTTTTGGGCGGGTCACACCCAGCAAGGCTCAGGGGTTACTCCTAGATCTGCATTCAGAAATCACTCCTGCTGGCTCAGGGAATCATACAGGATTCGAACCACCATCCATCCTGGACCATCCATCCTGGATCGGCTGCGTGCAAGGTAAACACCCTACAGCTATGCTATCTCTCTGGCCCCTTCATTGAAGTTTTTTTGAAGCAGTTATTCAAGCGATAGCCTTTAGCAAGGGCTTGTTAATTCCACTTCTCTGCTACAAACCCAGTACCCACTTCAGTACCTGACCCTAAAGAAGTACTTAACAGAAACAACTTGAATTCCATTCCCTTCAAATCTTGTTTACCAAAATACTATACTAAGAAGGAGGATGCACTCCAACAAGATACTTGAAGGTTCAGAGTGGCAGTACAGTGGGTAGGGTTCTTACTTAGGCTCTTGCCTTACATGTATGTGGCCAACCCAAGTTTGTTTGATTTCTAGCATCCCATATGGTCCTGAGCCCTACCAGGAGTGATCCCTGAGTGTCGTCAAGTGTGGCCCACACACAAGAAACTAAACCACTTGGACTGGAGAGATAGTACAGCAAGTACGGCACCTGCTTTGCACTAGCCAACCCCAGTTTGATCTCCAAGATCCCATATGGTCGGTCCCATGAGCCCTGCTAGAAGTAATTCCTGAGAGCAGAGCTAGGAGTAACCACTGAGCATTGCCAGGTGTGACCCCAAAACAACATCAAAAAGCTCACTAACTCGACAACTTGAACACATGAAACTTCAAGTTCAAAATCAAAATAACGAGACACTTAGTTGTCCTTCCAAGTAAAGGACACTGTCCTCCGGGTCCAATGATACCATCAGCAGCAGCAAACAATTATTAAACACCTACAAATATTGATTTAACACGGTAACTCAGCCTAACTTCCCTCTTTTCCTTTGCCCATCAGGTTTGGCAAGCTCCAGAGGCATCAGTCCCCCTCCAAGGCAAGCCAGCCTGTGTGTGGGCAGCAGAGACTGTAGAGACACACAAATATTACACATGATTAGGCAATTTTTCCAACTCAAACAAGTGGACAGACTCCAAGAGTTTGCCCTTTCCCCCAAACAGAGCCCGTGTCCGACCACCTTTTCCTGGAGTCCTGTACTACAGCCAGGGAAAAAAACCCTCCTCTTCCACAGCCAGCCAGAAAATGGTCTGGTCACACCTGTTCGACTCTATAAAAGAGCTGCTGAGGGGCCAGTGCAGTGTAGCAGTACAATAGTACAGCAAGTTGGACACTTGCCTTGCATGGAGTCAACCCAGGTTGATCCCCAGAACTCCATAATGTTCCCCGAGCCTGCCAGGAGTGACCTCTTGAACAGCCAGGAGTAAATCCTGAGCACTGCCGGATGTGGTTCCCCCAAAAAAATTTTAAATAATTTTTCTCACACATTTAAATAAAAATGCTGTCTGGGCCAGAGAGAGAAAGCACATAGGATAAAGCACTTGGCTTGCTTGTGGTTGACTCAGGCTCAATTCCAGCACCACATATGGTCCCCTAAACCCTGGCAGAAGTGATCCCTGAGCACAGAGCCAGGAGTTAGCCCTGAGCACAGAGGGTTATGACCCAATACCCTACCCAAGGGAAAACAAATAAACAGCTACTTTTATAACAAGTTATAGAAACGGTATGTACCGTAGGGAGAAGTATAACAGAGCCATGAAGCTAGAATCTATTCCGTGACTTTATTTCCTCCTCAGACAAGCTGCAATTAAGGAAACTTAGCTCTCTCCTCAGCCAGGATGTGAACGGTTGGGCTAGTCAGTGGTTAGTCACTTAACTCCAGGATGCCTTGTGGAGTTCAAGCATCTGCCTTTCACGTGGCCCACCCAGGTTTCACCCCCAGTACAACATATGGTCCCCCGAGTGGAGTAAGCCCCAAGCACCAGTAAGTGTGGTGCTAGTTTCCCTCTACACACACACACACACACACACACACACACACACACACACACACACACACATTACCATTTCCATATATAGATTTTTGTTTTGGGGGGTTTTTTTTGTTTGTTTTGGGGCTACACCCAGCGACATTCAGGGGTTATTCCTAGCTCTCTTCTGCTCAGAAATCGATCCTGGCAGGCTCGGGGAACCATATGGGATGCCGGGATTCGAACCACCATTGGTCCTGGGTCAACTGCTTGCAAGGCAAGCGCCCTACCGCTGTGCTATCTCTCCAGCCCCAATATATGGATTTTTCTGGAGAAATTTATGGCTTATATCAAATTGCCACACAAGTTGTAACCCCTGTATTCACGTTTTATTGCTCATTGGCTAATTATTAGACACTGCCACGTTCTTATACACATTAACTCAAGTGATTCTCATGATAACCCTTTTAGTTAGATACTATTTTTTTTTTTTTTTTTTTTTTTGGTTTTTGGGCCACACCCGGTGACGCTCAGGGGTTACTCCTGGCTATGCGCTCAGAAGTCGCTCCTGGCTTGGGGGGACGCCGGGGGATCGAACCACGGTCTGTCCTAGGCTAGCGCAGGCAAGGCAGGCACCTTACCTCTAGCGCCACTGCCCGGCCCCTTAGTTAGATACTATTATCATTCCCAGTTTAAAGGTGAAGAAAGAAGGGGCTGGAGAGATAGCACAGCAGTGGGGCATTTGCCTTGCACGCAGACAACATAGGATGAACCCCAGTTCAATTCCCGGCATCCAAGCCTGCCAGAAACAATATCTGAGCGCAGAGCCTGAAGTAACTCCTGAGCGCTGCTGGGTGTGATTCCCCCCCCCCCAAAAAAAAAAAGATGAAAAAAGAAAACTAGTGGGGCCAGAGCAGTAGTACAGGTAGTAAGGTAGGTCTGCCTTGCCCACGCTAGCCTATGATGGACCATGATTCGCTCTCCCCGGCCTCCCATATGGTTCCCCAAGCCAAGAGCGATTTCTGAGTGCATAGCCAGGAGTAACCCCTGAATGTCACCAGGTGTAGCCCAGAAACAAAATGAAGAAAGAAAGAGAGAGAGAGAAAAGAAGGAAGGAAGGAAGGAAGGAAGGAAGGAAGGAAGGAAGGAAGGAAGGAAGGAAGGAAGGAAGGAAGGAAGGAAGGAAGGAAGGAAGGAAGGAAGGAAGGAAGGAAACTAGAGAGAGTGCAGGTTCGGGGTCAGAATGACAGTAGAGAGGGTAAAGAGCTTGCCTTGCACACAGCTAACCTAGGTTTAAGCCTAGGCATCCGCTAAAGTCCCCCAAGCACCGCTAGAGATAATTCTGAGTGCAGAGTCAGGAGTAACCCTTGACCACACTGGATGTGATCCAAAAAATAAAACAAAACTGGGGCCAGAGCGATAGCACAGCAGTAAGGCGTTTGCCTTGCACACGGCCGACACAGGACGGACCGGTTCAAATCCCAGCATCCCGTATGGTCCCTCAAGCCTGCCAGGAGCAATTTCTGAGCACAGAACCAGGAGTAACCCCTGAGCATCACTAGGTGTGGCCCCAAACCAAAATAAAGAAAGAAAGAAAGAAAAAATTAATCAGGTTCTTAAATACAAAACTGTTAGTTAAAATCATCTTTAAAACCTAACAGTCCATGATTCTATATTCAAATAATCATTTTCCCTTAGTTATCAAGCCCATTTCTCAAGCATTAGCCTTACTTTCATTTACACTGAACAACCAAACTCACTAAACATTCTTTACAAAAGAACAGGGAAAGTGGTTCAAGGGTGGAAAAGGTCTACAAGTCACTTTCCTGCACCACTCTCCTCTTTTCTAAGTGGTGTTTAACAGAAAGCTATATCTAAATCTAATTCCTAATTAAAGCCTGAAAAAGCGAAAGTAACAGTCAACAAGGCTGAGGCCAAACAGGAAAGGGAAAGTAGCAGCCAGAGCTTCGCAACCACCACACCACAAAGACCAGGATGGATCCATCATCAGTTTAAGGCTGCCAATGTCTGACCTCATACAACCCCTTACATATGCACCCCCACATTCCAAACCCCACATCCTGACCACTGGGTTCAGAAACAACAGCTGGATGATGGGCCTCAGTGATAGTTCAGTGGGTAGCTCATCAATCCAGATTCAATCCCTGGCATCCCATATGGTCCCAGCATCTCGCCAGGAATGACCGGAGTGTATGTAGTCAGGAGTATACCCTGAGCACCCCTGGGTATGACCCAAAAGCCAAAAGAGAAAGGAACAAAGCTGGATGAACCTCTTTAGGCACCACCAGCAGTCTATTTGGAAGGAGTGAAAACTAAGTGAAGGGAGGGAGGGGGTCTCTCCTAACTCCCCAAATCACTGGGCCAAGCGGAATACATGACCCGAAAGCCAAAAACTGAGAGGCACTTAGTTCTCTGAACAAGAATGTCAGAAAAAAAATATATATCTTCCCCCATTCCTTCTAATTGCTGTTGCTTTTCGGGGGACACATCCATCGCTATTCCCAGCTGACTAAGGGCTATGGTGCCAGGGGTCCAATCCTGGGCCTAACACACACTCTAGGCCAAGTGCTCTGTACCACTGAGTTCACATCACACGGCCTGACCCCCCAGAAAAAGACATCTTCATGGGAAGAAGGTGCTAGAAACTTGACACCTAAGACTCCTCAGATCTTCCACCAGATGGAAGCAAGGATGGAGGGGTGGCCAGGGGGACCCCTAGAGCCATTCTATCTTTTCCATGGGGTGCTGCCACAGGGGCAGAGAGAGGGACGACCCCCAAAAAGAAGTGCTGGGTACTTGCTACCGCAGTGCCAATGGGGGGCTGGGGAGGCCAAGGGGACCCCCATAGCCATTCTGTTCGTTTTCAAGGGGTGCTGCCACAGGGGCAGAGGGAGAGACAGCCCCAAGAAGTGGTGGTGCTGGGTGCTTGGTACCGCAGTGCCAATGGGGGGGAGGGGGGAGGCCAGGGGGACCCCCCCAAGCCATTCTGTCTTTTCCAAGGGGTGCTGCCACAGGGGCAGAGAGGGACCCCCCCAAAAAAGAGGTGGTGCTGGGCAATGGGGGTGGGGGACTCGGGATCATGAAAGAACTGGGGTGACGGGGGTCCTGGGGGAATGGAGGATCCAGGAAGGGGGAAGGGAGAGGGGGCAGGGGCTGAGTCAAGTGGGGTGCTAGGGAGGAGGATGGGGGCGGGAGGGAGCACTGCGGGGGGCAAGGGGGTGGGAGTCCGAGGGCCTGGGCCCTGCCAAGGAGGACAGACGGCCAGCCAGAGGTTGGGGGTGCCCCTGGGGGCCGGGCCGGGGCCTCACCGGGACAGGTGCTTCAGGATCTGCTTCTTGATGAGCCCGGCCATGGCTGGCGTCCGAGATGGTCCCGGCCGGCCGCGGAGAGGCGAGCGGCGGCCTGAGCCTCACTCAGCGCGCCCCGGCGCGGACACCGGACACCGCCGCCCCGGCCGCCGCCGCCGCCGCCGCCGCCATGGCGCGCTCCGCCCGGCCCGGCCCGGCAGCCCCGAGCTCCGCCGCGAGCCCGCCCGCACCCGCTCCCGCACCCGCACCGCAGCGCCCGCGCGGCGCACGCTGAGACGCGGAGAGCGCGCGCCGTCCGTCCGTCCGCCCGCCCGGCTGCCCGGCTCACGGCAGTCCCGGACGCGCGCCTCAGCGGGCGCGTGCGCAGAGGGCGGGGTGAGCGGGCAGAGGGGCGGGGCTAGTGGGAGGGGCGGGGCAATGAGGCGATGGCTAGGCAGGACCAGAGGTTTGAGGGGCGGGGCTACCTGATAGAGAGGCAGGGCGAGCAGTTAGGAGGCGGGGCAATTAGGCGATGGATGGGCAACACCAGTGCTCCAAGGGGCGGGGCTATAGGATCAAGGGGGCGGGGCTAGTATGCAGGAGGCGGGGCAATGAAGCGATGGATAGACCAGACCAGAGGCCCTAGGGGCGATAGGACTTAGGGGGCGGGGCGATCAGGCAGGAGGCGGGGCAATAAGGCGATCGATAGGCCAGACCAGAGGTTTAAGGGGCGGGGTTACTAATAAGGGGCGGAGCTAAAGGCAGGGGCGGAGCAATAAGGCGGCAAATAGGCAGGACCAGAGAGGTTCACGAGGCAGAGCTACCTGATAGAGGGGCGGAGAAATGAGGCAATGGCTAGAGATAGGCAGGACCAGAGGCCCTCTGGGCGGGGCTATCTGGTCAAGGGGCGGGGCGAGCAGGCAGTGAGCGGGTAAATGAGTCGGTGTGAACAAGGCTAGCGGGCCCTAGGGGCGTGGCTATTGGGGAAAGGGCGTGGTTATAGTCCCGAGGGGCGGGGCCAGTGTGCCGAGGGCCGAGCGAGAGAGGGATTGGGGGCGTGGCATTGCGGGTGGGGCGTGGCGTTGCGGGTGGGGCGTGGCGTTGCGGGTGGGGCGTGGCTAAAGGGCCGAGAGGCGGGGCGCGCGGCGGAGGCGGAGACTTCTCCGGGCACCGCTGCGTGAGGTCGCCTGCCAGTCGAGCAGCTGCCGCTCCGCTCTTGTACGGTTTTTGGGTCCCACCCGGCAGCGCTCAGGGGTTCCTCTTGGCTCTGCGCTCAGAAATCGCTCCTGGCAGGCTCGGGGGACCATATGGGATGCCGGGATTCGAACCACCGTCCTTCTGCATGCAAGGCAAAGGCCTTACCTCCATGCTAGCTCTCCGGCTCCCTGCATGATTATTTTTATTGAGTGTAACCCATATGCCGGGTCGTCTGGAGATGCAGAGATGGAAGGTGCCAGTGGACTAAAGTCAAGCAAAAATAGGAGCACAAGAGTCCACGCCTGGCGTTGCATGCAGCCAACCCGGGTTTGATCTCTGTCTTAGGGTCCCCCCAAGACAGGCTGGAATGATTTTTAGTGCAGAACCAGGAGTAAACCCTGGAGCACCTCCAGCTAAACCCCACCCCTCCAAAAAAAATAGAAAAAATAGACTCCATGCCTTATAGAAGCCTGGTCACTCACTAATTTTTAGATTTGTTCACTTTTGTGGAAAGATATGTTTCCTTCCCCTTTTCCTCAGCCATTCATTACCCTTCCCCAAACAACTGTCTCATGATTCCACAGCCAACCAACATATGTGTGGTATTATTTTTTCTTTTTTGTATTTTTTTTATTTATTTATTTATTTATTTATTTATTTATTTATTTATTTATTTATTTATTTATTTTGGTTTTTGGGCCACACCCAGCGGTGCTCAGAGATTACTCCTGGCTGTCTGCTCAGAAATAGCTCCTAGCAGGCACGGGGGACCATATGGGACACCGGGATTCGAACCAACCACCTTAGGTCCTGGATCGGCTGCTTGCAAGGCAAACGCCGCTGTGCTATCTCTCCGGGCCCTGTATTTTTATTTTTAATATATTTTTTTATTTAAGTAACATGATCATAGTTGGGTTACAGTCATAACCAGAACACCCCCCTTCACCAGTGTAACATTACCCCCTCTCCCCTTCCCATCCCCTGCCTGTATTCGAGACAGGCATTCTACTACAGTTATTTGTTTTTAAGTTCAGTAAATTGTACTTTTTTTCCTTAAAGGATAAAAGTAAATATATATATATATATATATATATATATATATATATATATATATATAGTAAAGGTGTGATAGTGGCTATCGCCGTTGTTTGCATAGGTCCAGAAAATGGGGAAAATGGAAAAAAATCCTTGACCTGATTGCAAAAAGGCCTCACCCCAGCAGTTTATTGGCATAAGACTGACTCAGGGTTTCAGGCCTACCAGTCCGTCCAACCCGAGTCATTCTCCATAGTCCCAGTGAAACTTTTTCACACTTTAGCTATTTTTGGTATCAGATTCTTATATTTAAAGACTCTGGATTCTATGCATTTCTTTCATCGATGTCAGGCTGATGTGGAGCATCCTCTAGTTTCAGCATACCATTAAAAGCGGAGCGATCTGCCCTGCAAGCAGGCTGTTGCTGAGTCGTCTGGGTGTTGGGAGCACTCTTTGGAGTAAGTCAATGCCAAAGCAGTGGTAAGTCTTCCCTGGTAGAGGCTTGGATCCTGGTACTGTTATAGACAATTGTGGTTGTTTCTATAGATGGTATCCATTGCTCAGGTGTGTGTGTGGGCAATGCCCATTCTTGTAATTAGGCCTTTTACCCTGAACATTGGCATAATGTGTGGTATTATAACCAGAGAATAATTACTTCCTCAATGATGAACAAACATCACTCACTCATTTACCTGATGAAAATCAATTCAGGTCCACCCCACCCCCCAAAAAGAAATATCACCAAAATGACTCTTCTGGAGGTCAAGTCCCGTTAGACTGGGACTCTCCCACCCAGCTTCCGCCATCCTACAGCACCATTACAGCAGCTACCACTACTTGGCAGATACACCAGGGACCAACTGAGTCCCTATTAAAAGCTTCTGGGGTGGTGTCATTTGCCGGGAGGAGACAGAGTTTAGGCCCCAGGGATTAGGTGTTCAGGGTTTACTCCTGGCTGGATGTTCATAAGTCACTCCTAGGAGGGGACCACAGATTCATGGAGAGGAGCCAGCTGGGGTCAACTGCTTGCAGTGCAATTTCCCTCGTACCACCTCTCTGTCCAAGAAACAGCTTCTTGCTTATCAACCATTGTCACTTGTCTAATTAGTCTGTGAGCCAAAGGGTCCCCAGATAATTTTTTGCATTTCATGCTTCTTTCCTTGTAGCATCTAGCAGCTGATTGGATGGATATCTGATGTCAGCTAAGTAAAACAAAACCTGTCTCATGCTCAGAAACAGAATTTAATTTTTTTGTTATTGGGCCACACCCGGTGACGCTCAGGGTTATTCCTGGTTATGTGCACAGAAATCGCTCCTAGCTTGGGGAACCTTATGGGACACCGTGGATCAAACTCAGGTCCATCCTAGGTCAGCCACGTGCAAAGGCAAACGCCCTACTGCTGTGCTATCGCTATCGCTCTGGCCCCAGGAATAGAATTCTTATCAGAGCAATTCATTGTGCTTGTTCATTATTTTGTTTCTGTCTTTTTGCTTTGGGGCCACACCCAGCAATGCTCAGAGGTTAGTCCTGGATCTGCACTCAGGAATTACTCCTGGATCAGATGGCATGCCAGAGAATATCTGGTCAGCTGCATTTAAGGCAAGTGCCTATCTGCTGTACTATCTCTTCAGCCCTTGTTAGTTCTTTATTTAAAGCAAAGAAATAATTCAAACGACTAAAGATCATGTCTTTGCATGTCAGAGCACAGATTTGATCTCTGGCACCAAATGATCCCAGGAGCATCACAGGGAGCAGCCTTTGGTCACTGCTTGTTATGACCCCTCAAAACACATGGCTTCTCCAGGGACTTTGGAATGAAGAAGTTTCTAGTCTAATCAACAATACTAATTAATGTGTTTCTCTTTTCCTGCAATGCTAAAACTGCAACTTATATTAAAAATGTGGAGCCAATTCATGCATTTAAAAAATTATTCATCTTTGACCAGGGAGATAGTTCAAAAGGAGATAAGAGACATGCTTTACATACTGGAGGCCTGGTTTGACCCTCAGCATTACAGATACTTTGGATCAACCTCCAAGCACAAAGTCAGAAGTAGATCCTGAGCAACCTGGACTATGGGCCCCCAAACAAACCAAAATCCAAATCAAGGAATCATTTTTTGTTTGTTTTTGGGTCACGCCAACAGTACTCAGGGGTTACTCCTAGCTCTGCGATCAGAAATAGCTCCTGGCAGACTCAACTGACCATATGGGATGCTGGGGATCAAACCTGGGTTGCGCTGCATGCAAGGCAAATGCCCTACCCACTGTGCTATTGCTCCAGCCCCATCAATTTATTATTTTATTTTATTTTTGGGACCACACCAGTGGCGCTCAGAGGTTACTCCTGGCTCTGCACTCAGAAATTGCTCCTGGCAGACTCAGGGGACCATATGGGATGCCAGTAATCAAACCCGGGTCTGTCCTGGGTTAGCAGCATAAAAGGCAAATGCCCTACTGCTGTGCTATAACTCTAGCCCCCATCAATTTATTTTTTATGAGTGCACTTAACAGCCAATTACAGGTTATAGGGACAAGGAGTGGGAGCACAGAGGTGGAGAGATAGTACACAGGGTAGGGAGCTTACCTTATGTGGGCTAACACAGGTTTGATACACAGCTTCCATATGGTCTCCCCAAAATTCCTGAAGTCAGAGCAAGAAGTAACCACTGAGCACCACATGATGAATAAATCTGAGCATCTTTTTCAGTGTTTCTGGACCATTTGTACATCTTTGAATATCTATTCAAAGCCGTGTTCATTTTTTAATTAGGTTGTCTTTATTATTTAATCCCAATCATTCTTTATTCTAGATACAAGTCTCTTAGTAGAAACATCTGCAATTTCTCTCCCCAATTCTGAGTTATCTTCATTTTCCTGATGGTGTCTTCTGAAGTACATTAAAAAGCTTTTTTTTTATAGGCAATTTTTTCTTGCTGTGCTTTGAGTGCTGTATTTAGGAAATCATTCCTAATTCAAGGTCATGAAGACTCACATCTGTTTTCTTCTAAAAGTTGTATATATTTGTAGCAGGACAGCCCCTGAAGAGGTTGACTGATGGAGGGATGGAGAATGAGGCCCTTTTCTTCCAGCTCGGAGCACGTGTCTGCCACCCTGTCTAGCCCACGGTTCTGAGGTGAAACGGCGGGTAAACAGCTCGCAGACAATCAGGCTCGTGGAAATATTTGCTTTATTCGGATGGACAAAACTGAAGTCCAAAGACTCAGATTCAGTTCCAGCCAGCAAAAGCCTCTCGCCTTCCACAGACCCTTGCTCTTATAGTCCAGAGTCAGGTCCCATCCAATGGTGGGATCAGATACCAACCAATGGTGGAAGCAGAATCAGGTCCTACCCTAGGGTGGGGGCAGAATGCCAGGTCACACCCTAGGGTAGGGCACAATCACCTAATCAGATTAGGGTGAGCAACATAGTAATCCCCCAAAATATTTACATACACAACAATTCCCCCTTTTGTTTTTAGTAAACAAACAATATTGTCTACAATTATTAAAAGAAAAATTAGTTAATAATAAAAGAGCGGCTGTTTGCATAAGCGCATCACAGGAAAATGTAAAGAAAAACTTCTAACCTAAGCACAGGGTGTCTAAAACCAGAAACATGTATCAAGGAATCAACTACAAGCTCCTGAGAAGATAAATCTAAGACGTACATAGATCTTTCGAAGAGACACCAGAAAGGTTGTGTAGCAGGCAAGAAGAAGCACCTTTTCTTTATTTGTTGTTGTTGTAGGTGGTGGTGGTGGTCGTTTTTGGGTCACACCTGGCAGTGCTCAGGAGTTACTCCTGACTCCACGTTCAGAAATCGCTCCTGGCAGATACCGGCATTTGAACCAATGACCTTCTGCATGAAAGGCCAACGCCTCGCCTCCATGCTATCTTTCCAGCTTCATTTTCATTCAAGTTCAGGTAGACCAGAAAGCCCATCTTTGAGGGCATTGAACTAGGCCTTTATTTCGGAAGAAGTGGCACATACACCCTCTGCACAGTGGGGAGCCACTGCAATGATGATCAATAGGTATCTGAACTTAGTCCAAGTTCTTAATCCGGTCTGAAGTCCATAAGATGTCTGAAATTGATGTTGACTATTTATAGATGGGAGCTTAAGTCACAAACCAAAACAAAATGTTTAAGGCAGAGACCCTCCCTGTGTAAATAAACAACTTGAGGGCCCATCCAAAATGGATGGAACCTTTTATAAACCTAGTATTTTGCCTATGATGCGCCCACGCAAAAAACCCTGAGAACAGACAAAAATATCATTTAGGAAATTATAGACAAAAATATCTAACTCACAAACCTAAAGTCAAGAAAGCAAAACATTAATGTAATACAACATTGATTCCTAATATTAAAAACTAAAATAGAAAAACATTAATTACGATAGTCAAAAGAAGTGTAGTACCAAATATAACTTCAAAGGATTACAGTTATAGGAAAAACAACAGATGAAATTTCTACAGAGTTCAATACCAATCTGTAAATATGAGGGGTCTGGAACTCCAAAAAGACCAGCAGAAGACACTTGATGGGTCTGGAAAAGCGGGTTGAAGCCTTGTACAGGAGATAACATCAAGCTGAATGAAGAAGGAAGGCCAGTACAGTCATCCATGTGTTGGGGCATCCCCAAGCGTTACATCATTACATCATAAGTTGGTTGGGCTTCTGTATTTCCTTTGGGATCGGTGCAATCTTGGGGTAGCCATTGTAGAAACGGTTAACAATAGCATTTTGTATGTGGATGAAAAACCAGAAATTCAGATAGCACAGTTTAACTGGGATCCAGAGACTGTGGGTCTTGTTCATGGATCTTTTTTCTGGTGTTACATTGTGACACAAATCCCAGGTGGCTTCATTTCCAACAAGTTTGCAGCATATATGGTGTAAAACTCCAACAGTCATGGATTTCTTCTTCCCGCCGAGATCAGGAAGCTTGTAGTTGTGGGTGAAGGAGATGGGTTGCACATGTGAAATCCTGAAAATTAAAATGTTAAGGACTAGGAAGAGAGAAGGAAGGATAAGGAAGACTAATTTGGGGAAGATAAAGTTAGGAAAAAGGAAACTATATACAAAATATGCAGAACAGACAGACACTAAACAAGACATACATACACAGACTTCACAAAAAATATGGCCATAACACTCACTCATACTAAAAAATATTTGTTGGAAAGGATCCAAAATAGAGCAAAAGAAAAGAGAATTCAGCTGAATCAACTAAAAGCTCCTTAAAATGTAATAGCCGGCAATTGTTTAGATAAATCATTTCAAATTCACAAAAAAAAAAAAAATTTTTTTTTATGGTTTTGCCTAGCAGATCTGAAAGAGAATTTCTTTTTTTTTTTTTTTTTTTTTTTTTTTTTGTGGTTTTTGGGTCACACCCGGCAGTGCTCAGGGGTTATTCCTGGCTCCAGGCTCAGAAATTGCTCCTGGCAGGCACGGGAGACCATATGGGACGCCGGGATTCGAACCGATGACCTTCTGCATGAAAGGCAAATGCCTTACCTCCATGCTATCTCTCCGGCCCCTGAAAGAGAATTTCATGCATAATACAAACATGGACAACTCTACTATACGTGTATATTAGTATATATACAAAGTTATTGTATAACAGTAACTTTATGATAATCAATCATAGGCAAGAAGCACTGTGAAGAAAGTTCACCTAAAATTATTATTATGTAAGCGTCTTAAAACCTAAATTGAGGGAAATAAAGCAATGATGTTAAAATAAAAAGAGTGAAAGTCGTTAAATGAGTATACCTAGAAAGAAAAACTACATTAATATGATGAGAAATTTCTCTTTCAGGTGAACCTTGACTAAATTAATTTGTAAAATTTCATGATTAACTGAGACCTAGAGCAATAATGAAATTAAGACATAAATCCATTCTACAAGGAAACACATTGGGGATTCATGATTTTCAATCTATATTCATTGATCATGCCTGTGGAAAGAATCCTAGAGCATTAATAGCAACTGATAAGGAAGTAAAATGATTATCTGGTGTTTATTGTAGATCTCTAAGAAGTATAAAACAGGATGTATGCTGCTGTGGATTTTACCAATGTATTAGGGACTTTTTTGATCTTCTTGTCATCAAAATTTATCCAGTGTTGTTTTGCAGCAATTTTACAGTATGAAGTACAGTGTTCATAGTGAACTTTACCATAATGGTTTGACACCGATGATAAGTTGTATTTTTTAATCTTGCTTTTATTCTCTGAAGTGAATTCCTCTAAATTGAGGTCTTCTAAAGGAAAATCTACATAAGTATGCAATTTTTTTTATTTGTTTGCCATCAAAAGCAAAACGTTTCAAGTGTATTATAAGTACTGGTGGCAGTTTCCATAAATACGTTTTCTTTGAAAAATCCCTTCTATTTTTGCAACTGTTGCACAGAACTTTGTTGTCATTTCTTAATTCTTCTTCCTTAAAAAATTCAGAGAGGCATTCCTGTAATGTACATTTATCTGTAGATGTAACAGCCAAAGACAAATGAACAAATGTCTCATAAACCTCAGACTTTTGGTGGCAAGTGAGACACTGGAGTATAGATTTGAATTGTCCTTGAAAGAGATCATAGATAATAGATTTATGAGCCTTTTGGTGTTCTGGACTAAATTGTTCATAATTTTCATTTCCCATGAGATGTGTAGTTTTGTCTGTCATTAGATTTACAGTAAGCAAGTCCTGATGTAATCCCTCTATTAGGAACATCAGTAGTTCGTGAGGATCCTGCTGATTGTGTCCAGCAAACTGGTCATTAAGTAAACCAATTGTTACTTTGAAGCTTTCAGGGTTAATATATCTATGAAATCCATTTCCCATGGTTTTGATGAGCCGACCAAATTCTTCGGCTAATTTACCTTCATGCCCCATCGGATTTTTCTTGTTAATATCCTTTTTATAATGATCTTTATAAAAATACTGAGTTAAGTCTGAAATATTATACAAGCATTGCAATATTGAGTTCATGTAGCAAGAGTTTCCTATATTTTGGAGCCCAGTTAAGACAGGTTCCTGTCTTTCCTTTTGCATCTCGGAGTGTAAGGGTTTATTACTACCATTAGTCTCACTCATTGTATGGTGTGTGACAGCTAAATCGTTCCCTGCCCCAGAGACCTTAGTAATATTACTGCTGTTAGTGTCTGAAGTATTCTGTTTTTTCTCTGAAGGGGAGTTTGTAGTTTGAACCTGATCATTTGTGCTAGCCCGATTTCTAACAAGACGTAATGGAACCCAAAATTTTTTGGGAGGGTCATCATTTATAGAAACATAGGCATAACCCCTTCCTCTTAGGAGAAGATAGCCAGCTATCCATTTTTCATCCTCCTTGATCCAAATAGGTTTATAGGTTGTTTCTTGTCTCTGAATATCTTCTTTAAAATGTCTTTCCGCTGCAGTGTAGCTTTCCCCTTGGGGTAAGTTAAAGTAATTTAGTGTGATAAGAGTCAAAGATAGCAAATCCGTTGGTGGTAAACCTCTTTTTCTATTTTTTTGCAATTGAGTTTTTAAGGTTCTGTGAGTCCTTTCTACAATGGCCTGTCCCCTACAATTGTAAGGAATTCCTCTGAGATGTCTTATCTGCCATTCCTTACAAAAAAATTCAAAAGTTTTGCTAACATAGGCTGGCCCATTATCAGTTTTTATAGAATATGGAATACCCATCACAGAGAAACATTGTAAAAGAAAACTACAAGCAGCCTTAGATTTTTGAGAAGACATGGGAATTGCCCACATAAACCGAGAATAAGTGTCCACCACAACATGAAGATAAGGTTTCCTTGGAAATAAATCTGTTTGAGTTATATCCATTTGCCAAAGTTCGTTAGACTGTAAGCCTCTTGGGTTTGCTCCTGCTATGTGAGTCTTTTTTGTTAACGGTGCACATACGTTGCAGTTTTCTACGATTTCTCTAGCTTGCCTCCATGGAATTTGGTAATTCACATGTAAACGGCGAGCATTTGTGTGTAGGGCTGAATGTTCCTCTATAGGTGATTTAAATATAGGCATTGCTAGCAAGTCAGCAGTTTTATTTCCTTGAGCCATAGGTTCTGGAAGACCTGAGTGGGCTCTAATATGTGTGATGAAGATGGGCTCAGTTCGTTTTTGAAGAAGCTGCTGTAATTGTTTAAGTAAGTCCTGTATGATCGGGTTATTAGCATTAAGGGATGCAGTGGCTATCACATGACATAAATTTACCACATACAAAGAATCAGAAACTATATTCATGGCTTCAGATACATTTTCTAATAGGTAAATTAACGTTGCTAATTCAACTTTCTGTGCAGATTTATATTTGGTATCTATGGTCATATTAATGTTGTCTCCAGTTATTCCTCCTTTTCCATTTTGGGATCCATCAATGTAAAAAACCTTGGCATTGGGAATAGGGGAATCCCGAACAATTGAAGAAATAACAAACTGAGTTTTCTTTAAAAAGTCCCAAATTTTTCCTGCTGGATAATGGGAGGATATTTCTCCTGTGAAATCTGAGAGGGCCCTTTGTAGAGATTCATTAATTGGCAATATTGACTCAATTTCCTTTTTTGGTACTGGCAAAACTATTATATCTGGATCAAAACCTAGTAAAGATATAGATCTGAGTCTTGCCTTGATAATAATCTCTGAAATCAGTTGTAAGTAGGGGACAACTGAGCGAGGTTGTTTGTTATGTAAATACACCCATTCCAAAGGTCCTGACTGTTGCATCAAGGCCCCTGTGGGGGTTTCTATAGTAGGGAAGATTAACAGTAATACCTTTTCTCCTGGGATGAATCTTGAGAGAAACGATTTTTGTAATCTGCTCAAGAAGATGTCCAATTCATTTTTTGCAGCTGTTGTTAAATTTCTTGGGCTATCTAAAGCAGGATCACCCTCCAACGTTTTAAACAGATTAGATAACTCTGCATTTGGGATTCCTAGTGCAGGGCGGAGCCAATTTACGTCACCTAAAAGTCTCTGAAAATCATTAAGCGTTCTGAGGTTTTCTTTTTTGATAGAAAATTTTTGTGGACGTATAGACGTCCGGTCCAAAATAAAACCCAAATATTGATACGGTGGCATTATCTGTATTTTTTCTAAAGCTATTTTCAGTCCTGATGTTTGTAAACAGTCAGTAACATAAGAGTATAATTCCTGTAAATCTGTTTCGTTGTTCATTGTGAGCAAGATATCATCTGTATAATGAAATATCATGGCTTGAGGAAATTTTTCACGAGCAGGGCTCAAAACCTTATCTACAAAAAACTGACACATGGTTGGGGAATTCAGCATGCCTTGGGGGAGAACAGTCCATTGGAAACGTCTGCAGGGATGGGTATTATTGAGAGAAGGAACTGAGAATGCAAAACGTTTTTTATCATCTGGGTGGATAGGAATATGGTAGAAGCAGTCTTTCAGATCAATTATAATTAGTGGCCATTCCTTTGGAATAACTACAGGTGATGGTAAACCAGTCTGCAATTTGCCCATAGGTATCATGGATAAATTTATAGCTCTAAGATCCATCAAAAGTCTCCATTTACCGGATTTCTTTTTTATAGTGAATATAGGTGAATTCCATTGAGAAAAAGATGGTTCAATATGTCCTAAACTTAGCTGTTCCTCCACTAATTTGTCAGCACCTTTAATTTATCAGTTTTAAGGGGCCACTGACCTGTACAAATTGGTTCATCAGATTTCCATTTTATTTTTATTGGTGCTGGTGTTTTTACGGTAGTGGCCCCCACTAAAAATTTTGGGTTTTTAAATCAAAAGAAGGTTCGGACTCTTCTGGAGCTAATGGGATGTGGAATTCTGCTTTCCACTGTTTGTGTAGGTCATGGCCCCACAGGGATGGTGAAAATGGGCCCACGTGAGGTCTGATTATTGCTTTTTGATTTTCTGGGCCGTAAAATAGTATAGTCCTCGTACTCAACAGACAGGAACTCAGGCCTCCTATTCCTTCTAGGGAATACGGGATTTCCTGAAGAGGCCAATTTTCTGGCCATTCTTTATCAGAAATTACGGTAACCTGAGCACCCGTATCTATCATTCCATCAAAGGGTTTGCCTTCCAAGTGAAGTTTGATCATTGGGTGTTCATCTTTACATTTAGTAACCAGAGCCACGATTGGGTTTTGAGCAGCACCCGGATCTGTGCTTCCAAAACCTCCAATTCTAGTCTTATCTGAAGTCCCAAATTTGACATAAGGCACTATTACTATCTGGGCAATCGCTTCTCCTTTTTTAAAGGTCCATGTAACTGGTACAGTAATAACTACAATGATTTTTCCCATGGAATCTGAGTCAATGACACCAGTGATTACTGATATACCCTTTATGTTGAGGGAACTTCTGCCAAGAATGAAACCCATGGTATCTGGGGGTGGCGGGCCTACAATGCCAGTTTCTAACATGTAAGGGCATGCTCCTGGGTAAATTGTAATGTCCTCTGGGCATAATATGTCTAATCCGGCACTCCCTGAAGTAGAGTGGATTAATTCCCTTATCGTGATGAATTTTCTTGGGCTGGGCTTGGAAGGATTATTGTCTGTGAACTTTGCCCCTGATTTGGAAGGGCCTGGGGGGAGGCCCTGTAGGCGTTTCCCTGCATCTTGTATGTGTGTTCTTGGGGAGCTGAATTTATAAGGAGACGACAATTTCTTTTGATATGTCCCTGTTTTCCACAGTGGTAGCAGGTGATTTGCCTCCTGGGGACTGTGTTAAAACCTCTACTTAGGTTATTATTAATGAGGTTTCTGGATCTGCAATCTTTCGCCCAGTGGCGACCCCTTTTGCATTTTGGGCAAAGACCTGGTTTCCGGAAAGTGTTCTGTTCCCGAGGGGAGTAAGACATTGTTCCCTTGGTAACTGGGAAGGTTTGTACTGAGTCTGAGTGGGGTGGGGGTTGGGGTTCCACATAGACATTCCGGCAGGCATAAAGGTAATCATTCAGATCTGACTTTTCATTTAATGTATTCAATACTAATCTACAGGCTGTATTTGCATTATGATAGGCCACAGATTTTACTAGGAAGTTTCTTATCTCCTCATCTTCGACTTGTAACTTCAGAGCATCTTTAATCTTACCTACAAACTCTGCAAATGACTCATAAGGGCCTTGGGTAATTTTTTTTTTTTTTTTTTGGTTTTTGGGCCACACCCGTTTGATGCTCAGGGGTTACTCCTGGCTATGTGCTCAGAAATCGCCCCTGGCTTGGGGGGACCATATGGGACGCCGGGGGATCGAACCGCGGTCCTTCCTTGGCTAGCGCTTGCAAGGCAGACACCTTACCTCCAGCGCCACCTACCCGGCCCCTCCTTGGGTAATTTTTAAAAAGTTTCCTCTACCAATGCTGTTAGAATCAATTTTTTCCCATGCTGACAATGCAATCTCCCTGATTAAATTTAAGATTTCCTTAGGTAAAGCTGCTTGTGTCTGAATATTTGCAAATTGATTTTCTGCCATCAATAATTCATACGATAGAGTAACACCTGCCACTTGCTTTTTCATACCATCCGGACTATATAATTTAGCTTTTACGCCTTCTGAATAGTACATTTCCCATTCAGTTCGCTGTTTAGACGACAGGCATATTTCAGCGATTCTTTTAAAATCATACAAAGTCCAAGATGAGTTATGACTCCAAAGTCTTAATAACTCCACACTGTATGGCGATTTTGGCCCATTTTCTTTACATGATCTTTTAAACCGATCTAATTCTTCCATCTGATAGGGTACATAGTTAGAAACATTTACCCCGTCTATAGGGGATAAGGCCTGATTAGCAAAATTACTCTGAATAGAGCTCTGAGACTGAGCATGTGGTTCATTTTTTGAATCTGCTCTGCTCTGCGATTCAATTTTGTGACTAGAAGGAGGCATACTTCGTGGAGTTAGCACTGGAGGTAGATCATTATCTGAGTCACTACTGTCAAGCAATTCACTAGAATCAGGCTTAACATTCTGAGTTGTTTTTCTTCCAGCAAAAATTTCTATATTGTTGATGGTGGGGCTGGATTCGTCAGCCTGCACCTTGGTCTGAGTTTTCGTCAGATAAATTTCCTTATTATCTATACTGGTTTTAGCCTCACCATTTCTACACTTTCTATTTCCTAAATAGAAATAACAGCAAATAACTATGCTCATAATAATAACGTTAGTCAACACAGAAATTCCACAAACTATGATGGCTAGAGACACTACACTTTTCATTTGAAATATAGACCACAACCATCCAACTGCAGTGATTGTCCTTAGATCAAAACCAATTAGTTTTAAACAAAATGGAATGATCCACTTGTATACTAGAGCACCAATGCGTAAGACTAAGGGTGGTAAAATTCACATGACTAACTACAGAAACCATTTGATGGTCAGCATAGGAAATTTCCAATGAAATATTTCACTTACAGTTCTGAGGGTCCAGGGTTCAGGTCCCTGTTCGGGCGCCATTATGTAGCAGGACAGCCCCTGAAGAGGTTGACTGATGGAGGGATGGAGAATGAGGCCCTTTTCTTCCAGCTCGGAGCACGTGTCTGCCACCCTGTCTAGCCCACGGTTCTGAGGTGAAACGGCGGGTAAACAGCTCGCAGACAATCAGGCTCGTGGAAATATTTGCTTTATTCGGATGGACAAAACTGAAGTCCAAAGACTCAGATTCAGTTCCAGCCAGCAAAAGCCTCTCGCCTTCCACAGACCCTTGCTCTTATAGTCCAGAGTCAGGTCCCATCCAATGGTGGGATCAGATACCAACCAATGGTGGAAGCAGAATCAGGTCCTACCCTAGGGTGGGGGCAGAATGCCAGGTCACACCCTAGGGTAGGGCACAATCACCTAATCAGATTAGGGTGAGCAACATAGTAATCCCCCAAAATATTTACATACACAACATATATTTAGCTCTTATATGTAGGAATTCAATCCATTTTCATTTTTGTGTATGGCTTCATGAATGTGAATCAGCTTTGTGTGTGTGTGTTTGTGTGTGTTTCTAGAGGATTCTTTGAGGCCAGAGTATAGTACAGTGAGAGTAAGATGCCTTGCACAAGGCTAACTAGGTTTGATACCTGGCCTCAATCATGTCCCTGAACCCCACCTGGAGTAAGCTCTGAGCAGAATCCGGAGTAAGCCCTGAGCACTGACAGGTGTGGCCCTCTCTCCCCAAAAAGAAAAGAAATGAAAGAGTATTCTTTATGCATTGAATTATAAATTAGTATAAGTTAGGGTCTATTTCTGAATTCTAATTCCTTTTGGGGGGGGGTTGAGTCAGATCCAGTGATGATCTCCGACATGGTGCTGGGGATTGTGTCAGGGGTGGGGCATCCATGTCAAGTGCCTTAACCCTTATACACTCTCTCCAGCACACTAAACTTTCAATTCTTTTTTTTTTTGGGGGGGGGGGCCCACACTCAGTGACGCTCAGAGGTTACTCCTGACGATGTGCTCAGAAATTGCTCCTGGCTTGGGGGACCATCTGGGACAAAGGGGATCGAACTGCGGTCCATCCTAAGTTGGTGTGTGCAAGGCAAATGCCCTACCGCACGTCACAGCTCTGCCCTCTAAACTCTCAATTCTATTCCATTCATCAATATCAGGTGTTGTAACACAGCCCTGGATGGGGCTGGATTGATGATGGGATGGATGGAGGTGAGAATGGAGGGTGAGTCCTTTCTCCTCCAGCTCAGGCCACAGGGCTCCAACTCTCTCCAGCCTGCGGGTCTTAGCGGTGAGGAAATCTGTAGGGAGCCAGATTCTCCCTCACAGTCTTAGCATAAGCACAGCCATCTTGTAGCAAACTGCCATTTTCTAACAGGCCTGTCCTTTAGTTGAGCTATACATTGTGTACATGCCAACTGGCCATGAGTTGACGCAGATCAAAAGAACCATAAGGTCACACTCTTCTGGCTCAAGAAACTCAGATCAGATCTATAGATCATTTGGTGTGATAATAGGATGTTCCTCAAGAAATGTGTATCAAATTAACAGGCACATGCCAAACCTTCTTTTTTTTTTTGGTTTTTCGGGCCACACCCGTTTGATGCTCTGGGGTTACTCCTGGCTAAGAGCTCAGAAATTGCACCTGGCTTGGGGGGACCATATGGGACGCCGGGGGATCGAACCGCAGTAGAGATCTTTTCTTGGCTAGCGCTTGCAAGGCAGACACCTTACCTCTAGCGCCATCTCGCCGGCCCCCAAACCTTTTGAAATGCATGCTTGACAAATGCATGCTTAACAAATGTTTGCATTATCCCCTCCTCCCTTTGTGTAAAAACTATATAAGTCATGGCATTTCAAAAATAATGGACGCCTTAATCAGAATCCTTGGTGGTCCCCTTTTTCCCACCCATTTCTTTTACAGGTGCAGACCCTTTCCACGACCATGAATAAACTGAAGCTGCAGGCCAGCACAATAATCATCACAGCAATCAGGTTTCAGGAGACATCAACTTTATTAAGGCCCTGGCCAACATGTGTGGCCTATAATCTTTTTTTTTTTTTTTTTTTTTTTTTTGTGGTTTTTGGGTCACACCCGGCAGTGCTCAGGGGTTATTCCTGGCTCCAGGCTCAGAAATTGCTCCTGGCAGGCACAGGGGACCATATGGGACGCCGGGATTCGAACTGATGACCTCCTGCATGAAAGGCAAACGCCTTACCTCCATGCTATCTCTCCGGCCCCCGTGGCCTATAATCTTAAACCTATTTAAGCATGCTCTCTTCAGCTTGCCCAGCATCTTAACTTCTCTCTGCCATGTCTCCTCCTGCTCCTCCTTCCTCCATCTCTCTTGCTTAATCTCCCTCGATCAATCCTCCAAATCCTCTTCCTGCCCCTGAGGTAAACCTTTAGTTACCTACCAAAGTCCCCTCCCAGAAATGGACAGGTCTTACTATCAGGTAAGGTTACAGAGGAAGATGGGGGTGGGGTGACCATCAAGATCTCATAAAATTTGGGCCCGGAGAAGAGAGATAGCACAGCGGTGTTTGCCTTGCAAGCAGCCGATCCAGGATCAAAGGTGGTTAGTTCAAATCCTGGTGTCCCATATGGTCCCCCGTGCCTGCCAGGAGTTATTTCTGAGCAGACAGCCAGGAGTAACCCCTGAACCTCCCCGGGTGTGGCCCAAAAACAAAACAACAACAACAACAAAAAGATTTCATAAAATTTTCCCACTTGTACCACTTTTCACTGGGAATTTTGGGGGGCGGGTTTACACCCAGCTATGCTCAGGGGTTACAAATGGCTCTGCACTCAAGCATCACTCCTGGCAGGCTCAGCGACCATCAGAAATGGTCAGTGTGTGTATGACAGCTGCCCTCCCTGCTGCCCTCCTCTCAACACTTGGAAAATTTTTACAAGAATATAAGTATTCAAAATAGGTGTAAAAATAAACATTTACTATTGAATAACACATTTTTTTGTTTTTGTTTTTGGGCCACACCCGGCAGTGCTCAGGGGTTACTCCTGGTTATCTGCTCAGAAATAGCTCCTGGCAGGCAAGGGGGATCATATGGGACACAGGATTCGAACCAACCACCTTAGGTTCTGGATCGGCTGCTTGCAAGGCAAATGCCGCTGTGCTATCTCTCCGGCCCCTTGAATAACAAATTTATTTTATTTCATTTCTTTTTTTGTTTTTTTGGGGGGCACACCTGGTGACACTCTGGGTTTACTCCTGGCTATGCGTTCAGAAATCACTCCTGGCTTGGAGGACCACATGGGATACTGGGGGATCAAACTGCGGTCCATCCTAGGCTAGTGCACGCAAGGCAGACACCTTATGCCCTGCGCCACCACTCCGGCTCCACAAATTTATTTATTTTTGGGCCACATCCGGCGGTGCCCAGGGGTTACTCCTGGCTGTCTGCTCATTAATAGCTCCTGGCAGGCACGGGGGACCATATGGGACACCCGGATTTGAACCAACCACCTTTGGTCCTGGATCAGCTGCTTGCAAGGCAAACGCTCGGGCCCCCACAAATTTATTTTAAAACAAAATTTTTTTTAAAAGTTACATGGTCCCATATGACAACTCCACAGTTTATTGTCTGTTGTTTTTTTTTTTTTTTTTTTTTTGGTTCTGGGCCAAACCCAACAGTGCTCAGGATTTACTCCTGGCTTTGCTCAGAGATCACCCTATGTGGTATTCAGGGAGCCATCTGGGGTGCTATGGCAGCTACAAATTTGTTTATCTTAATAATTTTGTAAATTATATAGACGGGATATGCAGGATGTGACCTTTTCTGACTGGCTTTTTCCACTTAGCATCTTGCCCTTGAGATCTTTCCAAGTTGTATCAATAGTTTGTCCTTTTTAATAGCTGAGTCAGAGTCTACAATCCATATATTGTAATAAAAAAAAAAAACAATAAAAAACTAGTTGAAACAGAACCAAACCCAAACCGATCCCTGACTGACTGTGGGAATGACACTAAAGGGACATTTACCTTGATGGAAGATCCAAGTTACTAGCACCAACATGGGGAGGATGGGCCCTGTGTCCTATCCATATTATATCCTTTGTACACAACCCAGACAAGTACTAGCACATACTCATTAGACAAACCCAAAATACGGAATGAAGGAAATTTCTCAATTGCCTCTTCTGATTTTTTTTTTTTGGGTGGGGGGCCACAACCGGCAGCACTCAGGAGTTACTCCTGGCTCTGCTCCTGGCTCAGGGGACCATATGGAATGCCAGGGATTAAACTCATGTCAGCTGCATGCAAGGCAAACACCCTACTGCTGTGCTATCACTCGGGACTCTAATTGCCTTTTCTGAACGGAATGCTATGTGATTTTTTTTTCTTCTTTAGTCTCTTAGTCTGGTGAATTACACATTGATTTTCAAAGGATGCTGCTATGGTCAGTGTCATAAAAGACAAAGAGAACTGGAAACATATTACTGGGGTTAAGGCACTTGCCCTTACATGTTGCTAACCCCAGAACAATCCCCTCCAGCACATATGGTCCCCTCAGCAACACCAGGAGTGATGATCCGTGAGCACAGGGCGAGGGATAACTCCTAAACACCACTAGATGTGCATAAAACCTTAAAAAACACCACCAATGGGGGGAGGGTGTTCTTTACACGACTGAAACCCAACTACAATCATATTTGTAATCAAGGTGTTTAAATAAAGATATTAAGAAAAAAATAAATAGCACTATTAAAAAAAACACCTAAAAATTAAGGGGAAAAAGACTGAGAAATTGTTCTGGATCAGGATGGGAAATATTTTTCGGCCAAGGATAACTGGATACTTGTATTATCAATCCATCACTTGTGGTGCATACTCTTAAGCATAGATAGAGCCACTGATAGCCTTTCAGAAGACAGTGCCTGTCCCATCATGATTGGGATTTTGTTTTTTTTTCTTTTTGGTCACACCCATTGTGCTATCTCTCCTGCCCCAGGCACATGATCTTGGACAGTCCCTATGCTGGTTCTAGGGACCAGGACCACATGATTTGTTTTTTTGGTTTTGTTTTTATGTGTGTGTTGGCTTTTTTTGGCGGGGGAGGGGGTCACACCGGCAGCACTCAGGGGTTACTCCTGGTTCTGCGCTCAGAAATCGCCCCTGGCAGGCATGGGGAACCATATGGATCTCGGGATTCGAACCAACGTCCTTCTATATGCAAGGCAAACACCCTACCTCCATGCAATCTCTCCGCCCCCTATGTGTGTGTTGTTGCTGGTTTTGTGTGTGTGCGTGTGCACATGTGGGTGAACGCACATTTGGCTTACACCTGACTCTGGCTTGGGGATCACTCACTCTTGGTCAGAAGTGGGAGGCATCTGGGGTGCCTAGGTCAGCTAATTGGATGGCAAGCACCCTATCCACTCCACACGGATATTGTTTGTTTTTTGGGCCACATCCAGTGGTACTCAGGGGTTATTGCTGGATATGTGCTCAGAAATCGCCCGACTTGGGGGCCATATGGGATGCCAGGGATCGAACCAAGGTTCATCCTGGTTTAGCCACATGCAAGGAAACCGCCTACCACTGTACAATCGCTCCAGCCCCGCTAAGAGAATTTTAAAGTAGGGCAAGAGCGATAGCATAGTGGGTAGTGCATTTTCCTTGCATTCGGCCAACTCTAGTTGATCCCACCCCCACCGCTTTCCCCCGCCCCCCGCATCCCATATGGTTTTCCTGAGTCCACCAAGAGTAATTCCTGAGCACCTCTGGCTGTGGTTCAAAAACCTACATAAATAAAAAATTTGCACCTCATATAGTTCCCCAAGCCCTGTGGCCCAACTCTCCTCTTCCCCCAGAAAGGAGTAAAGATAATAAGCAATATTCAGGTTATTTTATTTCTGCATTTGTGTGAACTACTTAAGATACTGCACTTGATTTATGCCAAGTTTTGTGTTGTTTTTTTATTGGGAGAAAAGAAAAGCCTCAATTAGCAACTGTTTATTATAGTTTTCCTGAGAAATAATTCCCCCAGCAAGACTTCAGGACATTTCAATCAGAGGAACCAAAGCAGGCTAGACTTTTTTTTTTTTTATTTGCTTCCCGTTCACCAAATGTCTGAGGAGCCTAAGATAACCATCTGACTGAGCTATGTAATTGGGACACTTCATCAGTGCTGGCCTTTTTCCATACAGTGTGGTCAAATTAGCCTGAGGCTGCAAGGATCCAGTTTCTCAAGCAGCTTGGCATCAAGAAGATGGCGCATTTGGACAAACAATGGTGTTTTGTTTGCTTGGGCTGTTGGGCCACACTCAGCAGTACTCAGGGGCAGTGCACTCAGGGCCCACTCTTGTTCAGAGAACTATGAGCAGTGCGGGGAATTTTTGTTTGTTTGTTTGTTTGTTTTTTGGCCACACCCAGTGATGCTCAGGGGTTACTCCTGGCTAGGTGCTCAGAAATTGCCCCTTGGCTTGAGGGGACCATATGGGACGCTGGGGGATCGAACCATGGTCCATACTAGGTTAGCGCATGCAAGGCAAATGCCCTACTGCCTGTGCCACCAATCTGGCCCCAGCAGGGCTAGAATTTGAACCGTCGCACACTGCCCCTTCAACAAATCATTCAAGAATGCCATAACAATGGCAATGCTAGCTAAACATTTCACCATTCTTGGGGCTACAGTGGGTAGAGCACTTGCCTTGTATGTACCTGACCTGAGTGCAATCTTTTGACATCCCATATGGTTCCCCAAGCATTGCTGAGCATGGCTCATAAACCAAACCCAAACAAAATTTAACCACTCCTGGTGGTTTTAAAATTACCACAAAAATGACAGCAAGTATTTTAACCCATACTTACACATTTCAATTCTTGTACCCCATAGTATTGCTTGGACTCTGACAAAGTCTGTTAGTAGGGCTAGATAGTTAGTACAAGATTTGGCCCTGGGCACTGCCTCCAAAAAAAAAAAAATCCTAAATTGGAAGGATAGTATAACAGGTTGGGCCTTTACACTGCAATTGACTAACCCAGGTTCAGTTCCTGGTATGGTCCCCTAAGTACAGACCCAGGGATGAGCCATAAGTACCATCACCATGTATTGCTCCAAAACCCAGAACAAAGCAGAAACTTAAATAGGAGACTGGGAGATAATTCAGCAGCTAAAGCATCTACCACTGCAAGTGTGAGGTCATGAGTATGATCAATCTCTAGTGGCCCTCACATGCAGGACAAGATCTTAGCAGCTGCCTCTGACCCCTGGCACAGCAAGGGAAACAAAAAGATGTGTGAGCCCCACATCACAGCAAACACAAGAACCAAACTGTGAGTGAAAGCCACAGCCAGGAGTGTGAGCTCCCAAGACAAAATCAAGGGAGAAGACAACCCTAAGGAGGGATGTGGGCTTTCGGGGATACATAGACTCACAGGACAGTCATTCACACTTGCTGAGTCACACATAAGCTTAGTCTCAAGTGAATTTCCTCTTACCAACTTTAAGTCAGAGATTTTAGTAAAAAAAAAGGTCTGAGCTATCAAAGCCAGACATGAACTAAATTTCTGAGGGTTAAGTTCCTCTTAAAACAGAACAAGTGGCCCCAGCAAAAAGGCTCAGCCCAAGAAGCTGATGCAACTTCTTCAAAGGTGGAGCCAAAGCAGCTTTGTCAGCATCTCTATTTCTGATCACTTGTTCACCATGAGAAGGTCACTTATTTGCTTAAATTAGCCCCTCTTCAAAATATGAGTTTCAAGAAGAAAGCAACCTATTGTTCACTTTTGGTTTCTTGCTATAAATCTTTCAATTATACAAAACTTCGTATATATAGTGCCATGTATGAAACTCAGTGCCTCTAGAGTCTTCTAGAGGTGATTTAGACTGTGATTCACACACACACATTATATATATATATTTTTTTTTTAGTTTTTGGATCACACCCGGCAGCGCTCAGGGGTTACTCCTGGCTCCATGCTCAGAAGTCGCTCCTGGCAGGCTCGGGGACCATATGGGATGCCGGGATTCAAACCACTGACCTTCTGCATGCAAGGCAAACACGCTACCTCCATGCTATCTCTCCAGCCCCATCTTAAAGATATATATATATATATATTTTTTTGGTTTTGGGGCCACACCCGCCGATGCTCTGGGGTTACTCCTGGCTGTCTGCTTAGAAATAGCTCCTGGCAGGCACGGGGGACCATATGGGACACCGGGATTCGAATCAACCACCTTTGGTCCTGGATCGGCTGTTTGCAAGGTAAACGCCGCTGTGCTATCTCTCCGGGCCCAAGATATATTCTTGAGTATAGTTCCTAAGAGTGTGAAACTTCATGAAAATGCATACTTGTTGGGGAGATGGCTCCAAGGCCTAAAGCATATGCTTGCATACAAAAGGCTCCAGTTCAAGCCCTTGCAGGATATGGACCCTTTTTTTTTTTTTTTTGGTTTTTGAGTCACACCCAGCAGATCATATGGGATGCCGGGGTTGAACCCCCGACCTTCTGCAAGTAAGGCAAACGCTTTACCTCCATGCTACTTCTCTGGCCCCAGGACATGGACCCTTATGTACAACTGGGTACAACCCCAGAGCACCAAAAAATAATTTCAACTTCAGATTTATCAAAATCTGGATTCTTTTTAGTTTTCTGGCAGTGCTCAGGACATATTCCTGGTTCTGAACTCAGAGATCACTCCAAGTGGTGCTCAGCAGATCATATGGGGTGTCAGGGCACAAGGCCAGGTCAACCACATGCAAGACAAGTACCCTACCTCTGTACTATCACTCTGGTCCCAAAACCATGTAAGCTTTGTTTGAAAAGATTCCCCTTGGGGCCGGGCAGTGGCGCTAGAGGTAAGGTGCCTGCCTTGCCTGCGCTAGCCTAGGACGGACCCGAGGTTCGATCCCCCGGTGTCCCATATGGTCCCCCAAGCCAGGAGCGACTTCTGAGTGCATAGCCAGGAGTAACCCCTGAGCGTCACCGGGTGTGGCCCAAAAACCAAAAAAAAAAAAAAAAAGAAAAGATTCCCTTTGGGCCAGAAAGATAGCATGGAGGCAGGGCGTTTGCCTTGCCTGCAGAAGGATGGTGGTTCGAATCCCGGCATCCCATATGGTCCCCCAGCCTGCCAGGAGCGATTTCTGAGCATAGAGCCAGGAGTAACCCCTGAGCACCGCTGGGTGTGACCAAAAAAAAAAAAAAGAAGATTCCCCTTGAATCTGTTGTATTCTTGGTGGTACCAGAGATTGAAACGAAGCCCTCATGCGTGAAAAGCATGAGCTTTACTGCAGACCACATCCCCAGCTCAGTTTCCGGTGAATCTAATAATAGGTAATAAACTGCTGGTTTAGGGTATCACTGTTGTTACAACACTGTAACCATCCCAGACGATAAAGGTGGACTGTTATTTTTTTTGGGGGGGGGGGGCGGGGGGGCAGGTAATTCAAACTCAAAAGATACAAAGTGATAGACTTTCTTCATATGTCTCCCAGTCACCCATTTATTTTCCCTAGGTAACTAAGACTATCAGTTCCTTCTTTCCCCTTTCAGAGCCTCTGTATATAAACTACAGAAATATTTCCTTTTTCAGGGGATAACATTGAGAAATAAATTATTTTAGGAACAAGCAATGGTATGGAGCACTTCTGGTGCTTTTTAAAGTTTTGGGGACACACCTGGCCATGCTCAGGGTTTACTCTGGCTCTGCACTCAGAAATCACTCCTGGCAGGCTTAGGAGACCTTATGGAATGCTAGGGATCGAACCCAAATCAGCAGCATGCAAGGCAAATGCCCTATCCACTGTGCTATCACTCAGCACTGTTATTTTATTTTTCATTGGTTTTGGGGCCACACCTGGCAGTGCTCGGGGTCAGGCCATGTTGGGGATCAAACCTAGAGGTCTACAACTAAAGTAATCACTGCAGCCCAATGAGGTCTTTCCAAATCTATAACCTACCTTAATCAACAATCTACAAATGTCAGATTTATTAATGTCTTTTCGGTTACACCCACTGATATTCAGGATTTACTCCAGGCTCTGTGCTCAGACAGGATCATTCCTGCCTGTGCTCAAGGAACCATACAGGGTGCAGGAGTAGAACTAAGGCTGGCCATGAGCAAGGCAAGCACCTCGCCAGCTGTCCTATCACTCTTGAGTGATTTAAAGATTCATTAAAATCTTACCCAAGAGAACTTAACCAAATAAAAGCAGGGTGGTCAAAAGGAGCCGCTCTAGAGCTCAAGGAAATGAATCTCCTGCAAAGAACATGTTAAAACTCAGAAAAATCAAAGTGCACTGCTTCATCTTTAAGATACACAGAGAAGCAGAAGGAAGAAAAAGGGGACATGCTTTCTTTTTTAACTAAAGAGCTGACAACTTTATTTTCACATTTCATAATACAAATGAAAATTGCTTTTGTTCCACTTACTGTTCACCTCCAAAATCCTCTCTCTGATAGAAAGGGGAAGCAAACCTCCCTTTAAACTGTTAGAAAAAACACCCGGAGTCAGCACCAGGATCTCTGGTGATGAAGAACAAGCGATATAAAGCGAACAGAGCGCCCAGCTCCTGCTCTCCTTTATCTGTCTGGTCGGGTCATTCCGGGCCGAGTGGGCACCATCATGGGACGGGCAGGGGGTCTCATCATCGGAGGCCCAGGCATCATTGGCATGTGGCCTCCCATCGGTGGCCGCATTCCAGGAGCTGCAGAGAAAAAGAAAAGGGGGAAGTTTTTATAAAAGAGAATTGGATGGAGCCTTAATTATAAAAGATACAAAAAGTCCAAACCAGGACGACCTTCAGAGGACTCAGGTCCTATGAAAGTAAAGACAAAGTCATTACTAGATCTGTCTGCAAAACACCCCAGGGAGAGGGTTCCATGGGTAAGTTAGTTAAAGCACTTGCCTTGTAAACAAAACTGAGTTTGAGTTCCACTGGGATCTCCTGGGTTACTCACACTTGCAGATAAACTAAGTCAGATATTTTTCAGTTTTCTCTTCAGTTCTGTCTCCCATCTCCCCAGGAATTACTCATAAACTCACGAGCACTGAGGACAATCTGATCACGGGCATTGCTCAGACATGAAGGAAAGGTGAAAAGTTCAAGCCCAAGTGCTATTAGTAATAGCACTTAGCCGAATTCAAGAAGAATAATGCAATATATAATAATTACTACTCATATAAATCTAATATTTTAATACACTTTAAATCATAAGTAAAATTTTTATCTTGTTTAGGGGAGGCCACTCCTGGTAGTGCTCAGGGATTATATGGTCTACTTAAGTACCACTTGAAGTAACCTGAATAATGTACTAGGGGTAGCCTCTGACCCCAACACCAAGGCCATAAATAAATAAGTTTACCTAAGTTTTGTTTTGTTTTGGGACCACACTAGCAATGTTCAGGAGTTACTCCTGGCTCTACACTAGGAATTACTCCTGATCTCTCAGGGGTGCTGGGGATTGAACCCAGGTTGGCCACATGCAAGGCCAATGCCCTATCCACTGTACTTGTGCTCCAGCCCCAGTTTACCTGTTTTTAACTAATCAATTTTAGTTTTAAAAAAAATGGGGGGGGGGTGGCCCCACATCCAGAAGTACTCAGGGCTTACTGCTGGTTCAGCGCTCAGGGATCACACCTGGCAGGCTCAGGTGATCACCCAGGGTGCCAGGTATCAAACCTGGGTCAATTGCATGTAAGGCAAGCCCCTACCTGCTGTACCATCTCTCCAGCCTCAATTTTAGTTAATTATTAAGAGACAAAGAGACAGTATAATGAGCAAGGGACTGCCTCACATGTAGCCAGTTCAAGTTTCTAGGTTTGCTTTCTGACACCCCATAGGTCAAGAATCCCACCAGGAGAGATCCCTAAACACAGAAACAGAAGTGAACCCAAAACCAAGTTTTTTGTTTTGTTTTGGTTTGGTTTGGTTTTTGGTTTTTTGGGTCACACCCATTTGATGCTCAGGGGTTACTCCTGGCTAAGCGCTCAGAAATTGCCCCTGGCTTGGGGGGACCATATGGGACGCCGGGGGATCGAGCCACAGTCCTTCCTTGGATAGCACTTGCAAAGCAAATACCTTACCTCTAGCGCCACCTCACCGACCCCAACCAAGTATATTTTTAAGAAGCAGTTATGATGAGAGACTCAGGGCTGAGAGCTAGTACAGTGGTTAAGGTGCCAGTCTCTCAGCACCACATGGTCCAACTACTGAAGGGTACAGTCCTGGTGACTCCAAGTGCTGCAACCCATCTCAGCATTGTTGGGGAACCCATCTCCCGCCCCACATCCTATAAAACAACAGATATAGAGATCATCTCTTTTGGGGGGGTGGCATACCATACTGGACAGTGCCCAGGGACCACCCCTAGAAGGGCTTTAGGGACCCTATCAGGTTCTGGGAGTTGAAGTGGGGCTGGCCACATGTAAGGGAAGTGCCCTATCTGCTGTATATCTCCCAGCCCTGAGATTATCTTAATTTAAAAAATATTGTGACATAACCTATACTGAACATTTCTTGTCTTTTTGTTTCTGGGTTACTAGGGCAGTGCTCCGGAGTTACTTCTGGCTCTACACACAAGAATTACTCCTGGCAGGGCTCAGGGAACCACATGGGATGTCGGGAATAGAAGCCGGGTAAGTCCTATCCAGGCAAGTGCCCTGCCCAGTTCTATTTCTCCAGCCTCTGAAAACTTCCTTTGGATTTCAAAGTGCATTCAATTTTAATAAGTCTAATAATTATAAACTGGATTTCATTTTATCCCCTAAGTTTTTGGCTCAACAGGGCAGAGTATATGCATACAGGGGGCACCATATAGCTCCCATCATCACAGTGATCTCAAGCACCACTTGGTATGGCCCCCCAAAAAATAAATGGGGCCAGAGAGATAGCACAACAAGTAGGATGTTTGCTTTGCATGCAATAAACTTGGGTTCAGTCCCCGACATGCCACATGGTCCCCTGAGCCTGCCAGGAGTGACAAGAAGTAACCCGAGGGGCCGGAGAGATAGCATGGAGGTAAGGCGTTTGCCTCTCATGCAGGAGGTCATCGGTTCGAATCCCGGCGTCCCATATATGGTCCTCCCGTGCCTGCCAGGAGCAATTTCTGAGCCTGGAGCCAGGAATAACCCCTGAGCACTGCCGGGTGTGACCCAAAAACCACAAAAAAAAAAAAAAAAAAAAAAGAAGTAACCCGAGTGCTTGCTGGGTGTGGTTCAAAACAAAAGTATGTACATATAAGTATAATGAACACACATCAACCCATCAGCAACCATTAAAAACTCAGAGCCATAAAAACAATAAGATATGCAGAACCAAACCTGCGTTATTAAATTTAACCAGACTGAGGCTGAGTTCAAAAAGCCTTCATTCGGGCCCAGAGAGATAGTACAGCAGCGTTTGCCTTGCAATCAGCCGATCCAGGACTAAAGGTGGTTGGTTCGAATCCCGGTGTCCCATATGGTCCCCTGTGCCTGCCAGGAGCTATTTCTGAGCAGACAGCCAGGAGTAACCCCTGAGCACAGCCGGGTGTGCCCCCCCCCCCAAAAAGAAAAACAAACAAACAAAAAAGCCTTCATTTGATGGTTGAGGCGCTCCCCGGAGTACCATACCCCTTGGCCCCCATGAACTTAAATTTGTGGCCTTGAAGAAGGCAAAATAACGGAAGGAAGTAAATATGGGGAGAGTATGGTGTTGGAATACTGTATGCACAAAACCTTAGCATCAATAATACTGTCCATCATGGTGCCACAGTGATAGTACAGCAGGTAGAGCTTGCATGCAGCCTACCAGGGTTCAATCCCTGCCGGGAGTGGTTCCTGAGTACAGAGCTAGGAGTAGCCCCTAGGTAAAGTGAGGTGTGACCAAAATAAAACAAAAAGAACAGCTGTGCTCAGGAGTTACTCCTGGCTGTCTGCTCAGAAATAGCTCCTGGCAGGCACGGGGGACCATATGGGACACTGGGATTCGGACCAACCACCTTTGGTCCTGGATTGGCTGCTTGCAAGGCAAACGCCGCTTTGCTATCTCTCCGGGCCCAAAAAGAACATTTTTAATCTAGACTTTGCCATATTCCTAAATGTTTGCCATATCAAACAAATTGCTTCTGACTAGGAAGCTGCTCAGTACCTCTGTAACCTGGCCTAGTTGAAGTGTAGTCCTGAAATTTAACATGATAAACCTAAAAGCCAATAAAAATGAGTGTTTAAAAAACAAACAAAGAGGGGCTGGAGGGGCCAAAAGAGATAGCATGGAGATAAGGCATTTGCCTTTCATGCATAAGGACGGTGGTTTGAATCTCGGCATCCCATATGGTCTCCCGAGCCTGCCAGACGATTTCTGAGCCTAGAGCCAGGAGTAACCCGAGCGTTGCCGGGTGTGACCCCAAAAAAACCCAAAAACAAAACAAAACAAAAAACAAAGAGGGGCTAGAATGATAGCACATGGCCTCCCAAGGTTTGATCCCCGGCATTCCATATGGTTCCCTGAGCCTGCCAGAAATATTTTTGAGCGTAGAGCCAGGAATAACCCTGAGTGCCACCAGGTTTGGCTCAAAAACAGACAGTAAACAAAAACATCAAAACCAACCAAAGGGAAGCTGGCAACTAAAGTTACATTAAATGCATTGGGGCTAAGGCCACCAATGTCACTTTTCTTTCATGGAGCAATCCTTGAGCACTAAGCCAGGACTAGCCTCAGCTTAGCCCAGCCTAGCTGTGGTATGGCCCCAAACCAAAATCAGATGTTGATGATATGAGTTTTTCCCCCACTTTCCAGAAGAAAAGACTACCAGGCTTTCCATCATTTTCTTTTCCTTCTCTTTTCTTCATGGCTGCAATGGTGGCATGGCTGGGGTCACATATACACCTGTCTGAGGTGCTGGCTGAGGTCTGTACACCTTTTAATTAGGGTACTTGTGTCTGGGTTCAACAGGGGTCACACTCCAGTTAAAGCCTTTCTCTTCATTATAAATGGTCAAGTAAAGAAGAGGCAGGGAAAAGTGGAGAGTGAGAAGGGAAAGAGCTGTTTTCTGTGTTTAGTGCAGAACCTGGTTTTTGGATCCCTCCTCTCACACTGAGAAACCAACCATTTCTCTCTGATTAGAGTCGTCAAATATAACTGCAAACATACCTTCAGACAATTAAGAGTTGCATTTATCAGGAGAACTAAAACACAATGTAGCCTCCTAAAAGACTCACTTACCAGGTCCCACCGGCATCATCCCAGGAGGAGGGGGGCCCATCATTGGCATCATAGGAGGGCCTCCCATATGGGGAGCTGGCATCATCCCAGGGCGAGGAGGCCCCGCTGAAACAGATAATGAGGTCTTAGTTTAGAACAGTGTTTTTCAACCTTTTTGTGTAAAGGCACACTTCATGAAAAAAAATCACGAAGCACACCACCATTAGAAAATGTTAAAAAATGTGACTCTATGCCTATATTGATATATATATATATATATAGTAATTCTCTTGAATAGGAATCAAATAAATACAAAGAAATTTTTTTTTTTTTTTTTGGTTTTTCGGGCCACACCCGTTAGATGCTCAGGGGTTACTCCTGGCTACGCGCTCAGAAATTGCCCCTGGCTTGGGGGGACCATATGGGACGCCGGGGGATCGAACCGTGGTCCTTTCCTTGGCTAGCGCTTGCAAGGCAGACACCTTACCTCTAGCGCCACCTCGCCGGCCCCACAAAGAAATTATTTTATAATGACTTTATTATGAAATAATCTAATGATCGGTCTATTTGTGAGCCAAAGCAGCATGTTACGAATGAAATTGGAATTTTTCCCATGGCACACCAGACAATATCTCACAGCACAATAGTGTGCCGCAGCACAGTGGTTGAAAAACGCTGGGTTGGGCCCGGAGAGATAGCACAGCGGTGTTTGCCTTGCAAGCAGCCGATCCAGGACCAAAGGTGGTTGGTTTGAATCCCGGTGTCCCATATGGTCCCCCGTGCCTGCCAGGAGCTATTTCTGAGCAGACAGCCAGGAGTAACCCCTGAGCACCGCCGGGTGTGGCCCAAAAACCAAAAAATAAAATAAAAAAAAATACAAAACAGAAAAACGCTGGGTTAGAATATTCTGTGCCAGAATAATGGCACAGTGAGTAGAGTGCTTGCATTGTATACAAGCCAACCCAGGTTCTATCCCCTGTTCCATATATGGTGCCCTAAGCACAGAGCCAGAAGCAAGCCCTGAGCAACACCAAGAGTGGCACCAAACAAACAAAAACTACTTATAGGGGCCAGAGACAATACCACAGGGTACCTGGTTGCACATGCAAACAAGGGTTCAATCCAGCATTCCATATGACCCAATGACCTATCCTACTTCTAATTATCCAATTATCCAATTTTATATGTTTCTACCCTTTTTTGCCCCTGGATTTTGGCCACATCTGGCAGCATTCAGAGAACAATTTGTGGTGCCGAGGATCAAATCCAGATTGACTGTAAGACAAATGTTCTACCTACTGTACTATCACTCCAGTCTGTCCAATTCTTTTCTTTTTTTAATTTTTATTTTGATCATATTGGCTTACATATCTTTTACAGTAGTATTTTAGGTACATATTAACATTGAATCAGGGGAATAACCATCATCAAATTTGTCCTCATCAATTCTTTGTGGTCAGAGAACACTCTGTGTATGTTGGCTTTTTTTTTTTTTTTTTTTTTTTTTTGGTTTTTGGGCCACACCGGTGGTGCTCAGGGTTACTCCTGGCTATCTGCTCTGAAATAGCTCCTGGCAGGCACGGGGGACCATATAGGACGCCGGAATTTGAACCAACCACCTTAGGTCCTGGATCAGCTGCTTGCAAGGCAAACACTGCTGTGCTATCTCTCCGGCCCTCAATTCTTTTTTTTTTTTTTTTTTTTTTTTTTTGGTTTTTGGGCCACACCCGGTGACGCTCAGGGGTTACTCCTGGCTATGCGCTCAGAAGTCGCTCCTGGCTTGGGGGACCATATGGGACGCCGGGGGATCGAACCGCGGTCCGTCTCCTAGGCTAGCGCAGGTAAGGCAGGCACCTTACCTCGAGCGCCACCGCCCGGCCCCCTCAATTCTTTTTTTTAACAAGGCTTTTCAGCTACATAAATTCTCCAGTGAAAAAGAGTACTATTTACAGTAGCAAGTATTTTGTTTTTGGTTTTGGTTTTTGGTTTTTGGGCCACACCTGTTTGACGCTCAGGGGTTACTCCTGGCTATGTGCTCAGAAATCGCCCCTGGCTTGGGGGGACCATATGGGATGCCAGGAATCGAACCACGGTCCATCCTACGCTAGCGCTTGCAAAGCAGACACCTTACCTCTAGCGCCACCTTCCCGGCCCCAACAGTAGCAAGTATCTTAATGTACCTAATACCATTTATTCATTTATCTAATCACAGTATATTCAGAAAGTCCAATGAATTTATTTTGGACCCAAACTTAGGATGCTGCAAGCACAGTATCGCAATAATGATGAAAAGATAAATCCAAAAATCTTTTTTTTTTTTTTTTTGGTTTTTGGGCCACACCCAGTAATGCTCAGGGGTTACTCCTGGCTATGTGCTCAGAAGTTGCTCCTGGCTTGGGGGACCATATGGGACACCGGGGGATCGAACCTCGGTCCGTCCAAGGCTAGCGCAGGCAAGGCAGGCACCTTACCTTTAGCGCCACCGCCCGGCCCCCATCCAAAAATCTTTTAAGAAATTATACAACCAAAGATGTTCCTTTTTATTATCTGCATTTATTCAATGAATATTTAAAAATGAACTGTGAGATCATTTAGTAAAATCAAACTGAAACTGCCCAATTACAGCCCCTAAAATAAAAGCTTTTTCAACTTACGGAGACTGGGCGGAGGTGGAATCATGGCCCCTGCAGGAGGGGGAGCAGAGAAAGGGGTAGGAGGAATCTTGCCCTGTTGAAATGCAGCAGCTTTAGGGAGTAAGGAGAAAAGAAAAAAAAAACACGAGTAAGAAAAACAATCCACTTGTGAACCATAATTAATTGGCTTTACTAAGGTTTTTCTTTCTTTCTTTCTTTTTTTTTTTTTGGTTTTTGGGCTACACCCGGTGGTGCTCAAGATTTACTCCTGGCTATCTGCTCAGAAATAGCTCCTGGCAGGCATGGGGGACCATATGGGACACCGGGATTCGAACCAACTACCTTAGGTCCTGGGTCGGCTGCTTGCAAGGCAAACGCCACTGTGCTGTGCCATCTCTCCGGCCCACTTTACTGATTTTTTTTTTTTTTGGGCCCACACCCGTTTGATGCTCAGGGGTTAGTCCTGGCTAAGCGCTCAGAAATTGCCCCTTGGCTTGGAGGGACCATATGGGATGCCGGGGGATCGAACCGTGGTCTTTCCTTGGCTAGCACTTGCAAGGCAGACACCTTACCTCTAGTGCCACCTCGGCAGCCCCTGAGTTTTTAAAAAAATATTTTGTACTTCTAAGACTGAATGAACTTTGGAAGACAGACGTAAGCACCGAATACTTATAGAGTACCTTAAACAAGAAAAGAGTCATTTTACTTATTTGGGGTGCTACAGAGGGTGGTTCCCACGTGAGAGCCCTCCTAAAGAATAGGGGTTAACTGGGCAAGGCCAGGGGTCTCCAGAAATCAATCAAGTGGGGCCAAGGATCAAACCTGTCAGACACATGCACCTCTGCTTTCTGTACCCAAGAAATGACTCATTTTGGAGGAGAAGAGAATTCTCTCTCTGGTGGTGCTCAGGGATTACTCCTGGTTCTGTACTCAGTAATTATTCCTGGAGGACTTGAGTTTGGGGGTATCAGGGCCTGTAGCATGCAAGGCAAGTGCCCTCCTACTGGCTATGTTCTCTCTCCAGCCTCAAGAAATTAGTCATTTTATTTATTTATTTTGGCTTTGGGGCCATACCTAGAGTGCTCAGAAATCACTCCTGACAGGGTTGGGGGACCATATGGGATGCTGGGGGACAGAACATGGGCTAGCCCCAGTTGGCCATGTGCAAGGCAAACGCCCTGTAGCTGTGCTATCACTCCAGTCCCAAATGAGTCATTTTAAATCAACAGATTTGATTTTAAACCAATTTAGGCTGTTTAGGGGAAAGAAAAGACTTAAAGGGCTGGAGCCCATGCTTTGTCTTTCAAGAAACATCACAATGTTCTGACCTTCATGAACTGCCTAGAGAAAGGTGATACTGTCGGCATCAAGGAAATTGTCTCTTCAAAAAAGAAGGTCCCACAGATGTACTGGGCAAAACTGAAATAGCCTAGTGCTATCCAGCATAGTTATATAACGTACGTACAAGAGCAAGCTTCTTGCCAAGAAACTGTCCACTTATACTTGGTGAATATGTATAACAAAAAGAATACAGGACTGGGGTGGAATGGTAGTACAAAGAATAGAGCATTTGCCTTGCATGTATGGAACCGGATTTAATCCCTGGAACTCTATATGGTTGGTCCCACAAGCCTGCCAGGAGACATCCTTGAGCCTGAGCCAAAAGTAAACCCCAAATATAGCCATTTGTGCCCATTTAAATTGTCAACTTTGAAATTTTGCATAGTGCTTTATTAAAAACAATAACCAGGCCAGAACTTTATTTAGTACAGCAGGTAAGGCATCTGCCTTCCACCCGACTGATGCGGGTTCAATCCTTGGCACCACATATGGTCCACCAAGGGCCACCAAGAGTAATTCCTGTAAGCAAAGACAGGGAAAAGCCCTGAGCATTGCAGTGCACCCCCCCCCCCAAAGAAATAAAAACAATCACATTGATTTGGAGAGACAGTACAGAGGGCTGGCACCTGCCTTCAACACATCCTCAGCACCCCATATTGTCCCACTAGTACTGACAGGAGTAACCCCTGGGCATTAGCTATATGATCAAAAGAAAAACAAACAAACGCACACATCACAGGGCTGGAGAGATAGCTCAGTGAGTAATTGCTGTGCACATAGCTAACCAGGATCAGAACCCAGCCCTACATATGGTTCCCAAGCCAGGCTAGGAGTGATCCCCGAGCACAGCTCAGTGTAGCACAAAGCAAATACCACCCCTACAATAAGCGAATCACATTACAATCAAACTTTCATTTGTCTGCCAGCTGAGTACAATGAAAGATAAAGAAAGGCCTCATTTCAAAACACCATGATGATCTAACACAGAAACCAAGTTCTCATCTGTCAGTGCCTGAGACCCAACCAGTTCAAACAGCATCAACAGTTTCTCAAGAAACAAAGTACAAGGAACATACCCCAGCTGCAAACTAGTTGTCACAGCATCATAGCAATAACTTCTTGACCAGAGATCTTTGTCAAGACAACAAAGAATAAGTAACACAAATGTTACCCTCTCTTTTGAAAAGAACTATGAAACCACTCCATTCCTCTTTCTTTCCCTATTACAACAGGAAAAGTTCAAAGACAAATATGGATCACCGAAGGAGGGTTATCTAAATTTACTAATCTAGTCCTCATCAATAAAGAAATCTTTTTGTTGTTGTTGTTGTTTTGGGTTTTTGGGGGGGTCACACCTGGCAGCGCTCAGGGGTTACTCCTGGCTCCACACTCAGAAATCGCTCCTGGCAGGCTCGGGGACCATATGGGATGCCGGGATTCGAACCACCGTCCTTCTGCATGCAAGGCAAACGCTTTACCTCCATGTTGTCTCCCCGGCCCCTAATGAAGAAATCTTAGGCAACTCAGTTCTTCTCTGTTCTGCTTCCCAGTCTGATCAATACCTGGTGGTGGTAACCTCAATAATTAATAGTAATGTGTTCTTATATCCCTGGGAAGCCAATGACCTTCCACTTCTTTCATCAACACATCACAATGCCCCTATTTATCATCAGAATAAATTGGTCCCGCAAAAAAAAAAAAAAAAAAAAAAAAAGAACAGATAACAGGAGGGGGAAGAATGGACCATTCTACACATCACAAGAGTCTGAGGCGCACTTGTTTTGTCGATCAGGCTCTGGGCCTGCTCCTCCATCCATTTTTGATAGTAGTCTTTCACATTCTCTTTGTGTTTCCTCCCACTGCAGTGTGTCTTTCGCACAGATGGCTGCAAAACAAAAAGGTCAGAGCACTCAGAGAAACAGACAGCCCAAATTAGAAATTTTTCTAAAGCCTTACACATTGAAGAGTTTTCACTGGACACTGAAGCATCACATATAAACCGTGTCCAGCAACATATTGTGAAACTTACCTAAAACTATGGCCCAGAAGCCAGCTACTTTATTAAAAACAAAACAAAAAATAGAAAACAGGGGAACACAGTCACATTTATTTACATACTGTCTATGTGGTTTCACTACATAAAAGCCTAGATGGTCAATAATCCTGGAACTTTAAGAAAACTCTAACAGGGGCCGGGCGGTGGCGCTGGAGGTAAGGTGCCTGCCTTACCTGCGCTAGCCTAGGAGACGGACCGCGGTTTGATCCCCCGGCGTCTCATATGGTCCCCCAAGCCAGGAGCGACTTCTGAGCGCATAGCCAGGAGTAACCCCTGAGCGTCACCGGGTGTGGCCCAAAAAAAAAAAAAAAAAAAAAAATGATTGAATGTTTAAAAAAAAAAAAAAAAAGAAAACTAACAGGTCAGAGAGATAACACAGTGGTAGGGCATTTGCTTTACACACGGCTGACCCCGGACAGACCTGGGTTCAACTCCCAGCATCCCATATGGTCCCCCAAAACTGCCAGGAGTGTTCTGAGTGCTGAGCCAGGAGTAACTCCCGAGCACCACAGGTGTGGCCCAAACAAAACATAAAACAGAACAAAACAAAACAAAAAAAGAAAAACTCTAACATACAATTTGAAAACTTACAAATTCCTTTGAAACCCTTCTGCGAGTTTGTTTTTTGTTTTGTTTTGTTCTGGGACCACATCTGATGGCTCTCAAGAGTTACTTATTCCTGACAGGCTGGGGGAGGCGGTGCCAGGGATAAAACCTGGACCAGCCGCATGCAAGGCAAATTCCTTACCCATCGCTATGGCTTTGGACCCTGTGAGAGTATTTTTTTTTTTTTTTGGTTTTTGGGCCACACCCGGTGAAGCTCAGGGGTTACTCTTGCTATGCGCTCAGAAGTCGCTCCTGGCTTGGGGGACCATATGGGAAACCGGGGATCGAACCGCGGTCCATCCAAGGCTAGCGCAGGCAAGACAGGCACCTTACCTCTAGCGCCACCGCCCGGCCCCCAAGTATTTTTTAAAAAGAGTTACAGGGATGCATTTTCCAACCCCGGATCATAAGAAGTGATAGCAGCCTTGGGTACAATCTGGGGCTACCTGTCTGTTCCCAGCAAACAGGCAATTTTGCTGGGGTATGCTGAGAAATTTTCTTTTAAGGGCCATAGGCCAAATTAATCTGGAAACCTCTGTCCCAAAGATTCAATACACTTCATCTAAAGAACCTCGTCCCTGGCTCACAAGCTCTTTTAATTATTTCTTTGACAATTGTATTGATCTTTCGGTTTTCTTTTTCTTTTTCTTCTTTGTTTTTAAAGTTTTTAACACTTCAATCCATCTGCCAACAAGATTCCCACCCTGGCCAGCCAGGTGCCATCCCCTGAAGGAAATGAGCTGATCTTTTGGTTTTCTGTCTAGCTTTTGTAGTGCCAGAGATTGAACCAGGGCCTCACACATTCTCTGCCCCGACCTTTTTTAAATTAAAGTTACATTTATTTAACATTATGTGCCAGACAATATACTATATATCTCAAAGCAATGTGCCACTCATAAAAATAAATCACACGTGGGCAGGAAAAATATAGTCCAGAAGTTAAGGTGCACCTGCTTGAAAGCTCCTCCCAGCTAAAGACACAGGTGCATAGGACCATGGAATACTCTGCATAAAACAAAAATAAGCTATTGTCAACCCAAATTATTGTAGCAGACTCCTTCAGGACAATCTATACTAATGTTTAGAGCTATTATTTCTTTACAGAAACTGGCTAAAGCTGAACTGTATCTGAATTCCCAATGATGTGACAACAAAGAGCTCGTTGACTAGATTCTTGCAGCTACTATTCAAGATAATTGATTGAATACTTTTTTTTTTTTACAGAAGCAGAAAAGTATAGAGCTGCTGTTCTCAAGGACTGTTGTTAGACACTTCAATACTGCTAAAGCCCTTCTGTGGGTGTGCAAAGTCAAAGGAGTTTCAAAACAGTATCAAGACATTCTTTTATGCTCTTTTTTTTTTTTTTTTTTTTTTTTTTTGGTTTTTGGGCCACACCCAGTAACGCTCAGGGGTTACTCCTGGCTATGCGCTCAGAAGTTGCTCCTGGCTCCTGGGGGACCATATGGGACACCGGGGGATCGAACCGCGGTCCGTCCAAGGCTAGCTCAGGCAAGGCAGGCACCTTACCTTTAGAGCCACCGCCCGGCCCCCTTTTATGCTCTATTGACATTTGCACCTATGTCAAACTTGTGGTGCCTCGCTGATTTTTGTTTGGGGTGACATCCAGCAGATGTGGATCAGGGATCCAGATCAGGGATCACACCTGATGTTGCTGGGGGGAACCATATGTGGTGCCAGGAATTAGAACAAGATTGGCTCCATGTGTAAGGCAAACGATATCTACTGTACTATCTCCAGCCTTACCTGTGCACCTTAGAATAAATCAAAGCAATGGGACCCAATACATCATAATCGATTTATCCTTTAGCCATGGATACATGAAAGGGGTGGGGGCAGCCAGTTCTGCTGACATTTCTTAAATCAAGTAGTACTATTATAATTATTATTTGCTGTTTTTGTTATTTTGAGGGCACATCCAGTAGTGCTCAGGGCCTACTCCTGCCTCTGCTTCAGGGATCACTCCTAATGGGGCTCAGGGAACCATATGGGGCACCAGGAATAGAACAGGCTGCATGCAAGGTAATTGCCCTCCCCACTCAGTTATTATCATTCTAGCCCCTTAAACTTCAACTCTTTGAATTTATGCCTTTTTAATATTCTGGGTCACAAAAACAGGAATTATGTACAAAGGCTTTTCTGAAAGATGCCAGAAGTTTTTCAAGGAAAAGCAGGCAAGTAAGTCTTCAACACAACCATCAACCTCTTTAGTTTTGACCCACATCCAATGTGTCTAGGGGCAACTCCTGGCTGAGCTTGGGGTCTCCAGGCATTACTTGGTGTATGGACCAACTTTGGGTCTCCATTATACCTAGCACCAGCCCATTGACCATCTCCCTCTCACACAACTCCTGTTTGATGAAAATGTCATTTTTATTTTTCTTTCTTTTTTTTTTTTTTGTCATTTTTCTTAAAAGAATCCAGAAACTGGGGCCAGAGTGGTGGGGCAGGACATGTCTGCCTTGTGCACGCTAGCCTAGGACTGACCATGGTTCGATTCCCCGGCGCCCCATATGATCCCCCAAGCCAGGGGTGATTTCTGAGCACATAGCCAGGAGTAACCCCTGAGCATCATCGGGTATCACCCCACCAAAAAAAAAAAAGAACCCAGAAACAATAAGTTTATCCTCAAAGATAAACAAGGAAAGCAATGCATATTACTGGCTGCCAATGTCAAATGTCAGCTGGCAACCAAATTTAGAACTTCAGAAAACACTATCTGGGGCTGGAGAGATAGCATGGAGGTAATGCGTTTGCCTTGCATGCAGAAGGATGGTGGTTTGAATCCTAGCATCCCATTTGGTCCCCCAAGCCTGCCAGGAGCGATTTCTGAGCATAGAGACAGGAGTAACCCCTGAGCGCTGGTGAGTGTAACCCCCCAAAAGAAAAAAAAGAAAAGAAAGAAAATACTATCTGCCACCATGAGGTGACCCATCTCCCCCAATCCTTAAATGTCCCATTTTGAGTAGTGTGACATTAATTAATGTGATTTTTTTTCCCCCAGAGAATAATGTCTTGTGAGCAAAAAATTTTCTTCCTACGGCGAGAGTCTGTCTTGAATGCACCTCCTGGGTTAGCTCCCTGACAGCATACAATACATGTATCGGCCAGAGGCAGACCTGGAGCTCTCGTGTACCGCTGAGCACCACTTGGGTGGCCCCTGGTAAGCATGTGTACCTACAATATATCGAGAAGCATAGGTCCAATATGTAGAACAATCAGCAGGGGGACAGCAGAGCACCTCTGAGCCCCCATTCCCTTCCTCTACTGCCATTAACATTTACTACAGATCATCTCATCGAGACTGTGAGTTATAACAAAATGCTAGTACTACTAGAACATAGCACCTATCTCATAATGTCCTGAGATTCAACCCTTCAACCAAAAAATAAAAAACCTTTGGATGGAAGAAAAAGTTTAAAGGCGGGAGACTCCCCCAACTCCAATTCAATCCTAATAATGCAAGATGAAAGGAGCAAATGAGAGGGGTGTGACCCCCAAAACCAAATCCTAACAACAAGAAAAAAAAAAACCCAACTTATACCTATCCTAACTACAACATGTCAGGTTTGCAGAAACTAATAAAGAAACGCCACTTACAGAGTCATGGGTGAGGTACGTGTCGCAGTAGTCACAGTAAAACCTGGGGGAAAAAAGGAGAAAAAATTGGGAGACATGAAAGACAACAGTTAACAATGCTCGTAGAAACACACACACACCCACACACCGGCCACGCGGTGCAAACAACACACCTACCCGGGTGATAATAAAACCCAGGAACTTTTTTGTTCTGGTACCCAAGAGCAAAACCGCCCTACCGAGCCCAGGACCCAACTCACTTGGGCATGATGATGCTCTGCAGGCCGCGGACCGCTCCGCGCCCCGCTCACCGGAAGTGACGTCGTCAGCGAGCGCCGAAAAGTGACGTCGTCAACGCGACGCAGAAAACCCTTCCGGGTCAACCCGTGGGTGGCGCGCGGGAAGTGGGCCGCCGTTGCTCGGCTCCAGGTTAGCGGCCAGCGGGGGGCGGGATTTTTTCCTTTCTCTCTCTTTCTATTGGATGGCGCGCAGACGCGGAGGCGGGCGCTGAGGTCACGAGTCCGGATATCCGGCCCCGCTTCTTTCTTGACTCTTGGGGCTTCTTCCTTGACTCTCGGGACTTCCGGGAGTGCGTTGGTTGGTTCAGTTCAATTCGTTTTACTTTTACCTGCTCTGCAGATGGCTGCGTTTGTTCGTAAAATAGGAGAACACAGGAAGCAGACAAAAAATTTTGTCTAAAAAAACAAATAAATTTATTTATTCCAACAGAACATTCATAACTTGAATCCTCTTTTTCAGCCTCATAAATTGAGGGGAGAAATAAATGCATGGTACCAAGACCAGATAGTCTTTTTTTTTTTTTTTTTTTTTTTTTTTGGCCACACCCGGCGGTGCTCAGGGGTAACTCCTGGCTGTCTGCTCAGAAACAGCTCCTGGCAGGCACGGGGGACCATATGGGACACCGGGATTCGAACCAACCACCTTTGGTCCTGGATCGGCTGCTTGCAAGGCAAACACCGCTGTGCTATCTCTCCGGGCCCGACCAGATAGTCTTATGAACAATTGAGTGGAAATAAAAAATGATCACACTTGAACCCGAAACCCAAAGTCAACGACAATAGAATGGATACCCAATCTACAATAAGCTGTACGAATGGGGATCAGTCACACAGCATTCTGGGGGGATCAAGGAGGGAGATAAGGGATGTATACCAGGAACAAGGGTGGAGGGAGGACAACACTGGGGGTGGGAATGCCCCCCATTCATTGTCACTATGTAGCTTAAATATTACTTTGAAAGATTTGTAATTCACTTTAGCCACAAATTTTTTTTAAAAAAATTATAAAAAAATGTTTTTGGCAGTTAAAGGAGTTGATGAATTCAAGTTGGGATTTTATATTGTGTAAAAACAGATTATTGGGCCGGAGCACAGTGGTTAGGGTGTTTGCCTTGTTGTAAACCACCGACCCAGGTTCAATCTCGGCCATCCCATAGGCCCCCCCCCCACAAGCACCCCAGGAGTGATGCCTGAGTATTGTGGGTGTGGCTCGATTAAAAAGATTATAAAGTGAAAAGATTCGATTGAAACTACATTGAAAAGGTTCAGATGAAGCTCAATGCAAGGGTGGGTGAAAAGGGAAGAGGAGATCAAGGGTAAGGGACTTGCTCTTTAAGGCCGTGTTCCCTCTAGCAGGGGTCTCAAACTCAACTTACCTGGGGGCCGCAGGAGGCAAAGTCGGGTGATCCTTGAGTGCAAAGTCAGTAGTAAGCCTTGAACATTGGGGGGTGTGACCTAAACAACTAAAACAAAACAAAACAAAACAAAAAAAGATTCCTCTAGGGCAGGACCACAAAATGTTGTACGGAGGACCACAAACGGCCTGAGGGCCGCGAGTTTGAGACCCCTGCAACATGTGTTTCCTCTCTCTGCTCACTCTTTTATTTTCCACTCATGTTTTTCTAAGCAGGCTTCATTCAATAAATACTGTTTGCTTCACTAAAAAATATAGTAATAGTTGCAGTAAGACAACTTCTTAGGACGACAACTGAAATAATTTGGGGAGGTTGGATCACACCCAGCAGTCTTCTGGGGTTACTACTTTCTCTGTGCTCAGGGGTCATTCCAGATGGTGACCGGATGGATGCTAGAGATCAAACCCTAGTCCATGGTATGCAAGGCAAATTCCCTACCTGTTCTGGCCCCAGGGGAAATAATTTTCTTAATGCCAACTGCAAGCTGCTTTGGTAACATCCTTTTGAGTCTCATTAACAAAGAGGGGCTGGGGGGCCGGAGAGAGCATGGAGGTAGGGTGTTTGCCTTTCATGCAGGAGGTCATCGGTTCGAATCCCGGCATCCCATATGGTCCCCTGTGCCTGCCAGGAGCAATTTCTGAGCCTGGAGCCAGCAATAACCCCTGAGCACTGCCAGGTGTGACCCAAAAACCACAAAAAAAAAAAAAAAAAAAAAAAAGAGGGGCTGGAATACAGTGGGTAGAGCGGGTAGAATATTTGCCTTGCTTGCAGCCAACTGGGTTTGGCATTCCATATGGTCCTTTAAGCCTGCCAGGAGTGATTTCTGAGCACCACCAAGGGTGGCCCCAAAACAGAAACAACAACAACAAAAACAACAACAAAACTCATTAACCAAAGAGATGCTGGAACCTCAAAATTTAAAGTTCCCTTTCTTTTGTTTCCTAGTTGTGCTGCTGGCACCTCTTTGGCCACACCTGGTGGTATTCAGGCTTTTACTGACTCAGCACTCAGGGAATCACTGCTGTCAAGAGACCATATAGGGTACATGGAATCAGATCCCTAGTGGCTGTGTGAAAGGCAAGCATCCTACTCATTGTACTTCTCTGGCCTCACTTGCACTTTTGAACTTTTTTTTTTAAAAGAAAGCTTATTAAAATGGTAGAAAAAGGGGCCGGCAGCACGGGCGGGCAGCTGGCAGGCCTCCGCATGTGCCAGCGGCCTCTGGGCCCGGCTTAGGGTAGGGGGGCTCGGACATGGGTCACCCGACCCCCCTCTCCCCCTTTCCTCTGGATCTCCAGGTGGGTTTCTGGAAGGAGCTGATGGGGCACCCTGGGTTTTCCCCACTCCTAGGCTGGCTACAGAGGTTGGCTAAGGGGGTGGAGATTGATCTGGGGGGTGGCAGATAGCTGCTCAGCTATACTCAGGCTGTCACTGGCAATTTCATACCAGTCTACATTTTGCAAACCGCGCGGGGGCACTAGCAAGGCAAGTGCTCCTCCCAATATGCTCCTCCCAATCATTAGTATCTCAGATTTACTCTTCTTAACTTCAGTAACACACAGTTCTATTCTCTGACCAAAGACATACAGTAGATCTAACAAATCCCAGAACTACTTAGAAGGACAGAAATTGAACACATATTGAACACATATATCTTTTGAATATTTTATGGGTATTTTCTTTAACTGATGTAACTCTCTATATATTCTTCTACTATGATGTTTCTATCCACTTTTCATCTTGTCTTTTCTTTGTAATTTGTTCAGTAAGGATTGTTGGTGGAACTGTCCCTCAGTTTGATGCCTATGATTGAACTCTGTCATGGAAATTGCTGGTCTTGTTCCCATTGCCTCCAGATGCACCAATAAAGCTTCATGGCATTGATCCTTGTTTGCATAGACACATTAAAATGGGAAAACACCATACATACAGATAAGTTCTTATCTAATAAATCTCAGTACAATGTACCTTACACCCTGAACATTGATATAATGACCTGGCACAGGCCTCAGAAGAATGGGCATCCTCCATTCACGCCGGAACCAGGCAAGCTATCTACGAAACATCCAAGGTCTTTTATAGCAACAGCTGGAAGCAGTCCTCTACCAGGAAAGGCTCTACCAAGGGTCTGACATCGACCTCCTAAAAAGAGACTTCCGTTTACACTGAGAAGACTTGACAACAACAATGACCCGCTCTACAGGACATGGTTCTCTCTATTGCCCCATAAGTGTGAGGTGAAATGAGAGGATGCTCAGCACCATCCTGACTACAATATGGGATATGCAGACTCCAGGATCTTTAATATAGAAGCATGATACCAACAACAACAGAGACTAAGTGAGGAATGGAGGTGTATTGCCACTACAGAGGATGACTTGAATTGGACAAACTAGTGTGCCTGGAGCCTAGAGTCAGTCCTGTGCCAGGAAACTTCAGGGGTAGGGTCTCCTTGTATTTAGACCATAATTTGCCTTTCCATATCCCTTATGTTTTGGTGGGCCTATGCAAACAAATGCCACTTTAATACCATTTTTTACTATGTTCCCTTGACTCCAATCCTTAAGAAAAACAACCCACTAAAACTTTTGAGGCTAACTTAAACTAGTAAGCATGTGCATGGAACTAGAGAAATGTACTTTTCCCTCAATGTTTAAGGAGTTACATAAGTCATATGTCTTTAGATTATATTGTGTGCTGCTAAGAAATAGTATGTACTACAACTGGGGATTTGAGGGACAAAGTAATTGTATTGTACATGGGTTCAGTTTAGTTTTTCTTAATGTTCTTTGGCTGAAAGTTCAAGGCTGGGATATCATCGATGGGACTACCGAGAATTCTGTTTATGGGTGATTGGGCTTCCACTGTAACTTTACCCTGTCCTCTTTCTTTGCATCTTTGTTGTCATAATTAAAATAATAAAAAAAATAAAAAATAAATAAAAAAAAAAGAAAAAGGGGCCGGCAAGGTGGCACTAGAGGTAAGGTGTCTGCCTTGCAAGCGCTAGCCAAGGAAGGATCGCAATTCGATTCCCCGGTGTCCCATATGGTCCCCCCAAGCCAGGGCCAATTTCTGAGTGTTTAGCTAGGAGTAACCCCTAATCATCAAACGGATGTGGCCCGAACCCCCCCAAAAAATTGTAGAAAAATAGGAGACAGATAGATACCACCAGCCTGGGAGGATCTTAATATAGAAGTAAGTAAGCTTGCACAATTTTTTGTAGGGGGATGTTTCGGGGCCACACCCAAGTGTGCTCAGGGTTTATGTGCTCAAAAGTTATTCCTGGTGGGCCTCTGGGGACCACATGGGATGCTGATAGGATGCACTCAAAGCAAGTGTTCATCCCATTGTATTATCACTCCAGCCTCCTTCAAGCACAATTTTAGTTTTCTTTTTGTTTCACTTTGGGACCATACCCAGGATTGCTCAGAGATTAGTACTGGCTCTACACTCAGGGATCACTTTTGGCAGGCTCAGGGGACCATACGGGACGCTCAGAAGCAAATCCATATCACCCCAGGAAAAGAAAGCCTTGCCTACTGTGCTATCTCTCAGGCCCCAACTTGCAGAATTTAAAGTCTCCTTTTGCCCGTCTGAATGACTAAACATTCTTGGGAACGTTTTTTATTTATTTATTTATTTATTTATTTATTTATTTATTTATTTATTTATTTATTTATTTTTTAGTCACACCTGGCGGCGCTCAGAAATCGCTCTTGGCTGGCACGGGGGACCATATGAGATGCCGGGAATAGAACCAGGGTCCGTCCTGTGTTGGCCGTGTGCAAGGCAAACACCCTATTGCTGTGCTATCTCTCCAGCCTCAACATTTTTTGATTTTTTTTTTTTTTTTTGTGGTTTTTGGGTCACACCCGGCAGTGCTCAGGGGTTATTCCTGGCTCCAGGCTCAGAAATTGCTCCTGGCAGGCACGGGGGACCATATGGGACGCTGGGATTTGAACCGATGACCTCCTGCATGAAAGGCAAACGTCTTACCTCCATGCTATCTCTCCAGCCCCCATTTTTTGATTTTTAAAAAATGTATTCAATAACTATGAGATACAAAGTTATAAAACTTCATGATTGAGTTTCATTCCTACAATGTTGGAACACCCATCCCTTCACCAGTGTCCAACTTTCTCCACCAATCTTACCAGATTCCTCCAGTCCCTATGACTGCCTCTATGGCAGACATTTTTCGTTTTTCTTTTTTCCGTTGAGGCACTGTAGTTTGCAGTACTGAAAGATTATCATGCTTTTCGGCTCCCAGCTCTGGTCCAGAGAGATGATCACTTCCCATTATTATTGTTGTAGTGGTCCCTTCCCATCTAATTGCCCACATTGTGGCAAACTTTCTAGTAAGACCAGACTTCCTGGCCTTCATTTCCTTTGTCTGTAGGTATTATTCTCCTATGTTCTTTATATCTTACATGTGAGTGCAATCATTCTACATCTGTCCTTTTCCCTCTGATTCATTTCACTCAGCATGTTACTCTGCATGTCCATCCATGTATCATAAAAATTTCATGACTTTATTTTTTCCTAGAAGTAGGGGCCAGACTGGTGGTGCTAAGGGTGGGGCGTCTGCCTTGCAAGCACTAGCCTAGGACGGTTCTCGGTTCAATCCCCCAGCGTCCCATATGGTCCCCCAAGCAAGGAGCAATTTCTGAGTGCATAGCCAGGAGTAACCCCTTAGTGTCAACAGGTGTGGTGCAAAAACCAAAACCAAAAAAAAAGCAGTTGCATATATTTGTACCATAGCTTCTGTATCCATATATAAAGTGTCTGTTCTAGAGTACTTCAGTTGTTTCCAGAATAGTGCTGTAATGAATATAGAAGTGCAGCTGCCTTTTATGTGTTCCTGGTTGTTTTAGGTGTTTATTCCCCCCACATCTTGTGGTACTCAGGGCTTAATCCTGGCAGGCTTGAGGGACCACATGGGGTGCCAGGGACTGAATCCAGGTATGCCACTTGCAAGGACCCTATCACTCTGTCCCCACATACCTTTTCTGCATTGTGTTTTGGGGCCATTCGGGTTACTTTCAACCTTTAAGAGAATCTAAAAGTGCTAAAATAAAATATTACCACTGCATGAAGGAAAGGAATAAACTTTTCCAGAATTTAAGCTGAGGGTTAATCAGAGGAAAAAAACCAACAGAATTCTGGGTAGGTGACTCCCAACATCTTTTTTTTTTTTTTGGACCACACCCGTTTGATGCTCAGGGGTTATTCCTGGCTAAGCACTCAGAAATTGCCCCTGGCTTGGGGGGACCATATGGGATGCTGGGGGATTGAACCGCGGTCCTTCCTTGGCTAGTGATTGTGAGGCAGATACCTTACCTCTAGCGTCACCTCACCAGCCTCACCTCCCAGCGTCTTTACTGAAACTTATATGCATTTATAAAAGTGGGCTATACAGGGGCCAGAGAGATAGCATGGAGGTAGGGCATTTGCCTTGCATGCAGAAGGATGGTGTTTCAAATCCCGGCATTCTGCTTGGTCCCCCAAGCCTGCTAGGAGCAATTTTCTGAGCATAGAGTAACTCCTGAGCGCTGCCGGATGTGACCAAAAAAAAAAAAAAGTGGGCTATACTGAGTAAAGGAAAATGTAAAGCAATTTTAAATGTTATTTATGTATTTTGGCTTGGGGACCACATCAGCAGTGCTCAGGACTTACTCCTGGCTCTCTGCTCAGGGATCACTCCCAGCAGGACTGTGGTGTCAGGGATGGAATCCTAGACAGTTGCGTGCAAGCAAGTGACTTACCTGCTTTATTTTCTATCTCTCATGCCCCAAAGCAATAAAGCATTTGGCTTTGAGAGTTGACCAAGAAAATGCATACTTCAAACTTAGGAGAGCATATCTTTTTTGTTTGTTTGTTTGATTATTTGGGGAGTCACACCCAGCAGTGCTCAGTGGTTACTCCTGGCTCTATGCTCAGAAATCGCTCCTGGTAGGCTCGGGGGACCATGTGGGATGCCAGGATTCGAACCACCGTTTTTCTGCATGCAAGGCAAACACCTTACCTCCAAGATATCTCTCCGGCCCCCAGGAGAGCATATCTTTGAGACAGAAACAATTTTGGGTGTGAGGAAATGCAAAAAGGGCATTTTGTTTAGGTGGATGCTTGGTATTGTTATTTATAGATATGAGTTTAATCTCTTTATGTGGAAGAGAACTGAACTGTAGGAAGGAGCATAGTTTATTTGCCATCATTAAGGGAAGTATTTTTTACTCCATAGCTGACTCAAAAACCTCTGCAAATTGGCATCCTTGTGCCCAAGTTTATTCCACATTGTTAAAAGTGTGCAAGCACACAGTATGTATTTAGCAAACCCTTTCAAATAGCATCAGAGAAGGTCTTTATATAGGAAAGAAATGTTAGAAATAATTTGTTCACACACCTATATTCATTGCAGTGCTATTTACAATAGTCAGACTCTGGAAACAACCAAAATGCTCTTCAACAGATGAATGGCTAAAGAAACTGTGGTACATAGATACAATGGAATATTATGCAGCTGTCAGAAGAGATAAAGTCATGAAATTTTCCTATACATGGATGTACATGGAATCTATTATGCTGAGTGAAATAAGTCAGAGGGAGAGAGATAGACACAGAATAGTCTCACTGACCTAAAAAGAAAATAAAAACCAAAGAGGGGGTCGGAGAGATAGCATAGAGGTAAGGCGTTTGCCTTTTATGCAGGTCAGTGGTTCAAATACCGGCATTCCATATGGTCCCCTGTGCCTACAAGGGGCGATTTCTGAGCGTAGAGCCAAGGGTAACCCCTGAGCACTGCCGGGTGTGACCCAAAAACCAAAAAAAAAAAAAAAAAGAGTCTCACTGGTCTATGGATTTTAAGAAAAAATAAGAACAGGGCCCGGAGAGATAGCACAGCAGTGTTTGCCTTGCAAGCAACCAATCCAGGACCAAAGATGGTTGGTTCAAATCCCGGTGTCCCATATGGTCCCCCGTGCCTGCCAGGAGCTATTTCTGAGTAGACAGCCAGGAGTAACCCCTGAGCAACGCCGGGCGTGACCCAAAAAAACAAAAAAAACAAAAAAAAAAAAAAGAAAAAGAAAAAATAAGAACATTATAGTAATAATCCCCAGAGACAAGAGAGATTAAGGTCAGAAGAACTGGCTCACAATATAAAGCTTACCACAAAGAGTAGTGGTGCAGTTAGAAAAATAACTACACTAACAGCTATCATGTCAATCTTAGTGAATGAGAGAAGTAGAATGCCTGTCTCAAATACAGGCAGGGGTTGTGGGAGGAGGGAGAAGGGGGCATTGGCGGTGGGAATGTTGCACTGGTGAAGGGGGGTGTTCTTGTTGTGACTAAAATCCAACTATAGTCATGTTTGTAATCATGGTGTTTAAATAAAGATATTATTTAAAAAACACTTAAGGATTCATAAGCTTTCCTTTATACTTCTTTTTTTTTTTTTAAATATGGAACGCTTCACAAATTTGCGTGTGATCCTTGTGCAGGGGCCATGCTAATCTTCTCTGTGTCATTCCAATTTTAGTATATGTGCTGCCGAAACGAGCACTCCTTTATACTTCTTGAAATTCACTAAAATTTTAACTTGAAAAATGTATGTAGTACAAAGTTTGAAAATAATTATTACTCAAGTTAATAGCCATCATTATATAGAAGACTCAAACTCAGAAAAAAAAAAAGAAATGATTTGTTCAGGGCTAGAGCTATGGTATGTATAGCTGGTAGGATTCTTGCCTTGCATACGGCCAACCCAGATTCGATCCCCAGCACCCTACGTTCCCATCTGACCCCCTGAACACCACCAAGAGTGACCCCTAAGTGAAGAGCCTGGAGTAAGTTCTGAGCAATGCTAGGTGTCCCCCCCCCCCCAAAAAAAAGGAAAGAATTTGTCAAGGTATAATCTGCTCAAGCAAAAAGATCAAATTTCCAAACTGGTCTATTTAATTCTAACAGTATCTGACTTTGAAGACAGGGAAACAGGACAGGGGCAACTTTTGTTTCTCACAATCTCTCTTGGTGGAGTTGAAAGAAAAACAAAAAATCAGTTCATTTGATTTTTGTTTGTCTTAGGGACTTTAACTGCATCAATTTAATCAATTCAACCATTTTATTACTCACAAATTCGATAAGGCGACAGTTTTACTAGTATTAAGCGTGCTACAAAGAATACTTTGCATTCTCCTGCCCTCTCTTCAAGCATCATAGCTAAATGTGGAGCCCCCACAGCAAAGGACTATATGAAACTCTTGTTCCTCACAACATCAACAATGATGAAAAGGCAGAGGGGAGAAAAAAAAAAAAGAAAAGAAAAGTACAAAAGAATATTTTAGGGAGACTGGAGAGATAGCATGGAGAAATGACATTTGCCTTGCATGCAGAAGGATGGTGGATCAAATCCCAGCATCCAATATGGTCCCCCGAGCCTGCCAGGAGCGATTTCTGAGCATAGAGCCAGGATTAACCCCTGAGCGCTGCCAGGTGTGACCCAAAAAACAAAAAAAAAAATTATATATATATATATATATATATATATATATATATATATATATATATTCAGGGAGGGATAATATAGCTGATAAGGCACTCGCCTTGCACATGGGCAACTGATGTTTGGTGTGCAGCCCCAGAGTGGTCCTAGACCACCACCAGGAGTGACTCCTGAACTCAGAATCAGGAATAAACCCTGAGAACCAGAGTGTGACTCCCTGCCAACAACACCTTCCTCATGCCCCCATGGAATCTTAAAGAGCCTCTTTTATTTACTTTTCTGCCATTTGTTCCTTGTCTATTAGTCACTTTCTCTTCTTGGGAAGGAGTTGCACTCCAGCCCTTTGAGTTTCTGCAGCCCTCTAGTTCTTTATGTTATTTTTTCATTTGTAAGTTTTTTTTTATCTATCTAGATTTGGGGGGTATTGTTTTTGGTTTTGGTTTTTGGGCCACACCCGCAGTGCTCAGGTGTTACTCCTGGCTCTGTGCTCAGAAATTGCTCCTGGCAGGCCTGGGTGGAGGGAACCATACGGGAAGCCAGGGATTGAACCTGGGTCAATTGTACAAGGCAAATGCCATACCCACTATGCTATCACCCCAGTTTCCTTTTGGGTTATTATTTTTGGGGATTTGGGGATTTTGTTGGGTTGGTTGGTTTTGAGTTGCTCATGGATTACTCCTAGCTTTATACTCAGGAATCACTCCTGGCAGGCTCAGGAGACCATATGAGATGCCAGGGATGGAACCCAGATCAGCAGCGTACAAGGCAAATGCCCTCCCACTCTACTAGTGCTCTGGACCTCGCAAGATAGTTTTTACTAAACAAAATGTATTTAGACGTGAGGGCAGAGGAAGAGAATAATACATGTTTTGATTTGGGTTGTTGTTGTTTTAGTCATACCTGGCAATGCTCAGAGGTTACTTCTGGTGGGCTCAAGTGGTCATATGGGATGTTGGGGATCAAACCTGGCACCAACAGGTATAGCTCAAGCACCACCAGGCTGGGAGGTGTTCCCACCTTATCGACTTTAAAGAATGAGAACCATGGACTGGAGAGATAGCACAGCGGTAAGGTGTTTGCCTTGCAAGGAGCCAGTCTAGGACAATTGGTGGTTCGAATCCCAGTGTCATATATGGTCCACCGTGCCTACCAGGAGAGATTTCTGAGCACAGAGACAGGAGTAACCCCCGAGCGCCACTGAGTGTGACCCCTCCCCCCAAAAAAACTCCACCAAAATAAATAAAAGAATGAGAACATTCTATAGTTGTACTTCAGAGTATTACAGAGTTGTACTGATCACTGATCCTAGATCCTGCCCACCCATGTGTGAATCCCAGGTCACAAAGTCTGCCTTTGACTGTGGGGGAGTTGCTTCACCTCTTTGTGTCAGCTTTCTCATATGTGAAAGGCTAATCACAGCACTTACATCACAGAGCTGATTGAAACTTGAGAGAGGTAATTCTCCCCAAGCATTTAGCTCGTGATAACTATGAAATAATTGTTAGATAATGTTGGGACTGTCAGTAATCAGATTCAAATGCAGTGGAAAAATACAGTTCTCAGTTTTAATTCTACAAATAAGAATCCTTATAGGCCTCCAGAGGGCCACACAGGAGATGAGCTTTGGTACGTGTGTGTGTGTGTGTGTGTGTGTGTGTGTGTGTGTGTGTGTGTGTGTGTGGTTTTGAGGCCACACATGTGGTCTTCAGGGCTTACTCCTGGCGCTGTACTCAGGGAGACCAAAATCAGTTCTGTTGCATGCAAGACAAGTGCCTTACCCACTGTACCTTCCCTCCAGCCCCAGAAACACAGATATTTTTTCTTTTCTTTTTTTGGTTTTTTGGGCCACACCCGGTGACGCTCAGGGGTTACTCCTGGCTATGCGCTCAGAAGTCGCTCCTGGCTTGGGGGACCATATGGGACGCCGGGGGATCGAACCTCGGTCCGTCTCCTAGGCTAGCGCAGGTAAGGCAGGCACCTTACCTCGAGCGCCACCGCCCGGCCCCACAGATATTTTTTCTTTCCCACCAACTGAAGAAAAAATTTTTTTCACTTAGCAATCATGCTTGGAAGCTCATTCATCTCTCAGGCTCTCTTCAGAATTCATTGTTTGCTCCAAGTTTATTTCCAGACCTCAGGGTTCTGACTGGCAGGGAAGAAACTGAGTTCCTAACCTGAATGCAAGCATGTCTCTGCTCACTGGGTTTTCTGCTCAGCTATGGGATAAAGGAGAACTACATCAAGATCACCAAGAGGGGGCAGGCCACTTAGCCCTGCCAAATGCCCCATCTGATCCTCCACTTTTTATTTATTATTAATTCTGCTATGCTCATCTGGCCTCCCTCAGAGCACAGAGGGCTCACTGAGGGGAATAGAAAAGGCCAAACTTGCTGAGAAACAAATTTTGTTTTGAACCTCTTTATGAAAATAAGGTTATTGGACCAGAAGGTCATGGTATTAGGAAGAAGCCAGGCTGGGCACTAATCCCCAAGGCAGAAGAACAGGTTTGGCAGTTTTTTGGTAACTCCTTACTGAAAAGGACTAATAATTGCTCACTCTTGGAATGTCTTCTCCTCAACACATACATTTGCTCTGTGAGTCCATTTTGTTAGAATAGGAAGCCTCCAACCTGTCGGAAACCAAGCTAGAAAACTGCAAACTGGAGACAGGTTGCCTTTTAGTACTCTAGTATAAAACTCTATTAGGCCTGAGGAATGATGAGAATCTCTAAACTCTCTCTGACTTAACAGACACTTTATTTTTCGACTTTAGCAGAGAAAAAGGAAGCTATGCCCATGAAGCACATAGGTTGAGTCTCTGTGTTTTCAATCATATAGTCTGACATTAGATTTTGATGATTTTTTGTTTTTTGTTTTTTTTTTTTTTACTAAGAAAACTGATACCCAAAGAGGGGGTGTGACCTGAAAAAAAAAAACATAGTTGAAATTGGGGCAATGACTCAGAAGGCTGGAGTGCATGCTGGAGCCCCAGTTTCAAGCTCTAACACCCATCTGGCTCCCTGAGCACCACTCTTTACACATACACATTCTGTGTGGACCCTCAACCAAATCCCCATAGGGAATATGTGCCTACAACTTCACCTACAAAGTGAAAACTGGGGCTGAGAGATAGTACAGTAGGTAGGATGTTTGCCTTGTATGTGGCCCACCTGGGTTCAATCCCTGGTATCCCATATGGTCCCCTAAGCCCATCAGGAGTGATTTTTGAGCACAGTTAGCAGTAACCCCTGAGAACTGCTTTGTGTGGCCCCCAAACAAAACAAAACAAAACTACATAATGAAAACTGGATTTGTGCCCAGATCATCAGAGTCCAGCTCTGTTGCTTAAACTCTTTTCATTGAGCATACTGTACATTGGAGACTCAGAAAAAACTTGATCCAAGTGCGATGAACTCCCAGTAACTCCCTTACTGCAAACTCCCTTATGAACCTGGGTTGTTGTTGTTCTTGTTGTTTTATCCCTTCAGCAGCTGGTACTGGAGGGCTTTCTATATGCAAAGCAAAGTTCACTAAAAGGTGAATCTTTAGGGTCTAGAATGATTGTACAACAGGTAGGACACTTGCCTTGCATGCTGCCAACCTGGCCTTGATCCCCAGGATCCCATATGATCCCCTAAACCCACCAGGACTGATTCCTGAGTTCAAGGTCAAGAGTAAGCCCTGAGCACTGCTGGGTATAGCCAAATGGAAACAAACAAAAAAAAAAGGTGAATCTTTTTTTTTTTTATTGGGCCACACCCAGCCATGTAGGAAGAAGGGGGAGTTTCGCCAGCTTGCAATGTTGTGAAACCATGCAGTAACGGGATCCCACGTGCAAAGTATATTTCAGCCTTGAGCTATGTCCCTATTTCCCCAAAGCTGTCTATTACTAGTATATGTAATTCACAATTCAATAAGTCTGACTTGTTTGGGGACTACAACTGATGGTATTTGAAGTCTGTTCCCTACCTCTGTGCTCAGAAGTGACAGTGTTCAGGGGATTGTGTGTGCCCAGGATTGTACTTGGGCTTCTTGTATATACAAGTGTTCAGTCCCATTGAGTTTTCTCTTTGGTCCTGTCAGACATTTTTTTAGGTTTTTGAGGAAGGGATTACTACCAACACAGTTTAAGGAAAGTTAAAATCAAAAGGCCCACTAAGATTCCCCAGCGCAGATGCCTGAGAAAAGACCTCAAAAAGAGGTTGCTTCCTTGAAAAGTGAGGGTGGTATTTCACAAGCTTAGTAATAGTTGCAAACAATTATTTGACCTAATAAAAATCTCCCTGTTGCTGTGCTAAGTATGTATGTGTGTGTGTGTGTGTGTGTGTGTGTGTGTGTGTGTGTGTGTGTGTGTATATATATATATATATGTTTTTTGTTTTGTTTTGTTTTGTTTTTGGGCCACACCCGGCGTTGCTCAGGGGTTACTCCTGGCTGTCTGCTCAGAAATAGCTTCTGGCAGACACAGGGGACCATATGGGACACCGGGATTTGAACCAACCACCTTTGGTCCTGGATCGGCTGCTTGTAAGGCAAACACCGCTGTGCTATCTCTCCAGGCCCAAGTATGTATTTAAGCATTTACCTCCCGATGACAAAATTAGTACACACAAATATGACCTTGATTAAATATCACTTTACCTAAGAAAATCAGCATCAAGAGAAATATAAAAATAATCATAATCCTCAGAGTGAAGTTAGTCTTTTAAAAGATGTTCTGTATCTTTAAACAGTCTGCTCTTAGATGAAAGGAACCCTTCAGAAGAACACCTGGCAAACTAGCTAATCCTTTCATTTATATCAGAATTGACACCCAGGGTCCAGCTTGGGAGTAAGAGCTTTGAGATGTTAAAATTTGCCCTTTTGAGCCCAGAGAAGCCTCTGGCTCAACTCCCCTCTGTCTTTTAATTGGAGCTTATCATTCAGAAGATTTGTAACCCACAATAAAGGCCTGAAAATGTTCTGTGGTTAAGAAACTTATAGATCAAACATATGTACTGATAAGCTTTTTGCTAACAAGAAAGTACAATTTTTTTAACCTAGCAGGAAAGCAGATGTAGATGTCTCTCATACATAAAATTCATGTTTAAATACATCCCTGTAGCATTCAATAAACACTCACAATTCAGATTCACTCCCACAGTTGAGTATGGCTGAATGTGCATTTCTGAACCCTGAACCCACTTTCTGAGGACCCAGAGACTTCCCTAAAGTGTCTGGACAAAGAGGCCATGACAGGGACTCTCAACCACTGCTCAGGAATCTGGAGACCATGCCAGTGCAAAAGGTCAGAGGTTTAGTGTTCGGATAGGACCTAAGAAGGCAGTAATGCTTGGGCTGTAAAGTGCTGGGAACTGCCAGGACAACTCAGAGATGTGGGAGCAGGTGTCTCCAGGGTTGACATTTTTTTCAGCTTTGTATGGCCACTGTCCTCTCTTCTTCTGCTGGTTGAGCGAAAGATCATGAACAGGACTGTTCAGGCCTGTGGATCAGGTTCAGGTTTGTCCTCCACAGAGGATGGCTCCAGTTCCTTCAGGAGACATGCATGTGACTTGGGGCCAGTTGACCTTTAACCTTTAACCTCACTTTGCCACCCTGGGGCCTGGGCTATCTTGGTGGGCCCATGTCTAGGCCCATGTCTGGCCCTGGAAGCTGCCATGTGCTTCTCCACATCTGGTTAGGTGTAGATGAAATGGCTATTTCCCCAGTGGTTAAATTTTCCAAGTGGTTAAATTTCCCAACTGGAATTCCCATTTCCCCCATATTAAGTTTCCCAACTGGAATTCCCATTTCTCCAGTGGTTAGGTTTCTAGATAAAATTTCCTTTTTTTTTTTTTTTTTTTGGTTTTTAGGCCATACCCAGTGGTGCTCAGGGGTTACTTCTGGCTGTCTGCTCAGAAATAGCTCCTGGCAGGCACGGGGGACCATATAGGACACCGGGATTCGAACCAACCACCTTTGGTCCTGGATCGGCTGCTTGCAAGGCAAACACCGCTGTGCTATCTCTCTGGGCCCAAAATTCCCTTTTTTTTTTTTTTTTTGGTTTTTGGTTTTTGGGCCACACCCAGTAACGATCAGGGGTTACTCCTGGCTATGCGCTCAGAAGTTGCTCCTGGCTTGGGGGACCATACGGGACACCGGGGGATCGAACTGCGGTTCGTCCAAGGCTAGCTCAGGCAAGGCAGGCACCTTACCTGTAGCGCCACCGCCCGGCCTCCAAAATTCCCATTTTTTAAAAGGTTAGCTCTTGGGTGGCAAAAGAAGTAAGGTACCTCTTACTAGTACTAGGTACAACCATCATTTTCCTTTCATGAAGGACCAAAAATCCTCACTGTGAAAAACATTTTTTAAATTAAAATGAAAAGTTTGGGATATGTAATACATTAAGAATCCCTAAAAATAAGGGCTGGAGTGATGGTAGGACATTTGCCTCACACACAGCTGACTTGGGTTCAGTCTTCAGGATTCCATATGGTACCCCAAAACCACTAAGAGTAATTCCTGAGGACAGAGCTAAGAGTAACTTATAAGCATAATTTGACCTCAAAACAACAACAACAACAAAAATGGAGGCAATAGTTATTTTTTTGATGCCTTAAAAGAGACCAGAATGATTAGAGCCGGAGTGGGGGCGCAGGGTGTAAGGAGCAATTTCTAAGCCCAGAGCCAGGAGTAACCCCTGAGCATCACCGGTTGTGGCCAGAAAACAAAACCAAACAAACAAAAAAGGGGAAGGGCCAGAATGATAGCATAGTGGTTCAGGCATTTGCCTTTCATGTGGCTGACCCAGGTTAGATTCCCGCCATCCCCATATGGTTCCCCCAAGTCTGCCAGGGGTAATTCTTTCTAAAGGGCTGCCAAGTATGACCAAACCAAACCAAACCAAAGAAAGAAACCTAAAAAGAAATGATGAAAATGGGCCCGGAGAGATAGCACAGCGGCGTTTGCCTTGCAAGCAGCCGATCCAGGACCAAAGGTGGTTGGTTCGAATCCTGGTGTCCCATATGGTCCCCTGTGCCTGCCAGGAGCTATTTCTGAGCAGACAGCCAGGAGTAACCCCTGAGCAACGCCGGGTGACCCAAAAACTAAAAAACAAAAAACAAACAAACAAAAAGAAATGATGAAAATGATTTTAATTAAATAAACAAGTACAAAAGTAAAGAAACCAAATAAAAATGTTCTTTAAACATATTAAAAAGTACTCAACTTTATAGTAATTACAATTCAAATGAAGAGCTAGGAGAGTGTAAGGCACTTGCTTTGCATATGACTGACCCAGGTCTAATCCCTGACATCCTATATGGTTTTCTGAGACCACCAAGAGTGATCCCTGAGTATAAACCTGGAGTAAGCCCTGAGCACATCTGGGTGTTTCCTCCCCCAAATGTGTGGCTCTAGTGAGCAGCACAACGAAAGACGTCTAAGTACCCCTACTGGGAATGTGATCCTCAACAAACACATGTGCCAGCACCACAATTGCAGTAGGCAACCCCAGCAAGTATTCAGGCTAGGTGTGTGAGCACCACAACCAAGCACATGTACCTCCCACTATTACAACAATAAAAAATACAATAATGTGGGAGGGAAAGAAGGTAGTCACTGAGAAACTATGACTTACTAAATGGGTAACAATTTCAAAAAATCTATGGCACCTAGCTTAGGCATGAACATAGGAACTCATATTCTATATAAATTGGAAGACTTCCTACTGAATTTGACAATGGGCAGTGTCTATCAAAATTTCATATAGATATTATTAGATATCTTAGTTGTTTCTTAAATTTTACTTTGGTTTGGGAGCCACAGATGGTGGTGCTCAAGGTCTGTGCATAGGTGTTTTGCCTGACAGTGTTCTGGGAACATGTAATATGAAAGAATGAAGACTCCACCATGAAAAAAAGCATGTGCTTGGCCTGTTAAACCATCTCACAACCCCATGTGCATATACTCTTTAACTCAGCTTTTTTTTCCCACTGGTATTTTATTTTATTTTATTTTATTTTATTTTATTTTATTTTATTTTATTTTTTTAGGCTAGTCAATTGAAGCAGTGGAGTGGAGAAGGAACAAAGAAATCTGTAACTGGCTGTGATCAATTAATTGTAAACACCACTGCACTCGGACCAGCCTTACTGTTTGTTTTTGTGTCACACCCTTCGATGCTCAGGGGTTACTCCTGGCTCTGTCCTCAAGTCCTGGAAGTACTCTGAGGAGATGCCAGGAATAGAACTTGGGTTGGCTGTATGAAAGGCAAGTGCCTAACCTGCTGTTGCTCCAGTGCCTCAACAATTTATTTTTTAGGAATTTATCTATTGGTTGTTATTGAAGTTGTTAGTATATATATATAACATATATATATGTTTATATATATATATATATAAACAAGAAAACATACTTTCCTACATGAGCAGCCTAGGGCGGGTGCCTTTCCAAATGACCTGGCAGGCAAGAGAAAACACAAAGACCTAATGAGTAATTTGGGGGGAGCAAGGGAGACTCCAAACACCACCAGTGAGTCATGAAACCCTAACAAAGGAACACATACTTGATCTTCCTACAGGTCAAAAAGTGGAAGGTGTGCTTTATTTATTTTTGGGGTGGGGTGGGGTGGGGGTGTCACACCCGGCTGCACTCAGGGTTACTCCTGGCTCTGTGCTCAGAAAATGCTCCTGGAAGGCACAGGGGACCATATGGGATGCTGGGATTCAAACCATCAACCATACTGGATCAGCTGCATGCAAGGCAAACACCCTACCACTGTGCTATCTCTCCTACCCAAGGTGTGCTTTTTTGAATGGGCAGTCCCTAATGCCCCTTCCATAACTCGTAAGGATCACATCTTGGCTTCTTATATTGAATTTTCACCAGGACAGCTTGAGTATCTCAATCACATTAGGCAAACAGTGTCTTAGCACTATTCTAGTTAACATTTCCTCCAAAAACCACAAAAGTAGCTTTGAAAGTACCCTAATCACAGAGTAGCAGTAAATTCAGACCTAGGACTACTTACCTTGAATCAGCAAAAGAGGCTCCACACAATTATACGGGAACACCAAATTGGAAAGGAATATTTTTGATGGGGAAAGAAGAGACCACTACCCACCAAGTTTCCCCAGATTCCTTCCTGGCAGTAGGGAGATGCCAATCGTGTACTGGACAGAATCACCCCCAAATTGTCTCAGTCTCATGAGAAAACAGCAAAGAACTCTACCTCGGGAGGTAGATGAAGTCTCAACCAGGAATATCCTCATACATAATGTCTCTGAAAAATATTTCAGAAAGGAAATGAATAAGTTCAAAGAAACAATGGAACAGAAGCCAATAAAACATAGGAGAATATGAGAACAGAGATTGAAAAAAATATCAAAATTTTAAAATTTGGTAGGTGAAAGAAAAAACTCAATGTAAGGCTTCAGTAGTAAAATAGCAGTTGCTGAGCACAGAACTAGTGAGCTCCAAGATGAGATGCAGAAAAAGTCCAGGCAATAGCAGGACATGGGGAAATAAAACTTCAAAATAAATGCATAGAGGACAAGAGAACTTTGGGATGAATTCAACAGGAATAACATAAAAATCATTAGCATCCCGAAAGGACAGGAAGGCAACCCCAATAAAGAAGTAACAAAGACCTTATTGCTGAGAGGTTCCCAGAGCTGGAAAGTGCAGTACACAAAAGGTATCAGCTAAGAGACCCAAATAAAAAGACTCCAAAACACATCCTAGCCAGAATGACAAAAGCCATAGATAAAGATACAAAAGCACCAAAGCAGCACTGAAGACAATGGTGGGAGATCGTAAAAAGAAATTAATAACAAAAGCTCAATGGAATGAATGCTTCACTAAGAATACTTTATCCAGCCAGACTCTCATTCAGATTTAAAGGAACAATACAGTTTCCCAATACAGATAAACAACAGCTCAGGGACTTCATTCGCTCAAAACCAATTTTAAGTGAACTGAAGAGACCACTTTAAGACAAGATCCCAGGCAAATGGCACAAAACTCCATGACAATAATTTTTTTCAATGTCAACAGTTAAAATGCCCCAATTAAGAGACATAAAGTGTGGGCCCGGAGAGATAGCACAGCAGTGTTTGCCTTGCAAGCAGCTGATCCAGGACCAAAGGTGGTTGGTTCAAATCCCAGTGTCACAAATGGTCCCCCGTGCCTGCCAGGAGCTATTTCTGAGCAGACAGGCAAGAGTAATCCCTGAGCACTGCCGGGTGTGGCCCAAAAACCAAAAAATAAAAAATAAAAAAAAAGAGACATAAAGTGGCAAAATGTGTTTAAAAATGGAATCCAATTTTTTGCTGCCTGCAAGAGACATATTTAACTAGTCAGAGCAAAGACAGATGGAAAGATTGGAAGACAATCCTTCAAGTAAAGAACCCCATTAAAAAGGCCAGGGTCGCAATATGTAATATCAGATGACATAGATTTAAGGTTCAAAAAGCTTATGAGAACATGTCTGGAGCCTTTGTTGTTCCCATGACAGTATGCTTCAAGGGTGGAGAAACCCTGTATCTCTTAGGCCTCTCTAATTTTTCCAATACTTACTGTGCCTATGCAACACACACACACACACACACACACACACACACACACACACATTCAGATCTTGCCACACCAGCACCCCCTTTTTTTGCTGTTGTGTTTTTGTTGGTGTTTGTTTTGGTTTTTCTTTCTTCCTTCCTTTCTTTTTTCTTCTTCCTTCCTTCCTTTCTCTTTCTTCTTTCTTTCTTTCTTTCTTTCTTTCTTTCTTTCTTTCTTTCTTTCTTTCTTTCTTTCTTTCTTTCTTTCTTTCTTTCTTTCTTTCTTTCTTTCTTTCTTTCTTTCTTTCTTTCTTTCTTTCTTTCTTTCTTTCTTTCTTTCTTTCTTTCTTTCTTTCTTCTCTCTCTCTCTCTCTCTCTTTCTTTCTTTCTTTCTTTCTTTCTTTCTTTCTTTCTTTCTTTCTTTCTTTCTTTCTTTCTTTCTTTCTTTCTTTCTTTCTTTCTTTCTTCCTTCCTTTTCTTTTTTGTTTTTTTTCCTTTTTTTGTTTACTTTTGGGCCACACCCGGTGACACTCAGGGGCTACTCTTGGCTATTCGCTCAGAAATCGCTCCTGGCTTGGGGGACCATATGAGACCCCAGGGGATCGAACTGCAGTCCATCCTAGGTCAGCGTGTGCAACACAAACGTCTTACCGCTTGTGCCACCACTCTGTTTCCTTTCTTTCTTCCTTTAAATTTATATTTATAGCGTCTAGAAAGAGGTTCCTCTCAGCTCTTTTTTTGTTTGTTTGTTTTGTTTTTGGATCACACCCGGCAGTGCTCAGGGGTTACTCCTGGCTCCATACTCAGAAATCACTCCTGGCAGGCTCGGAGGACCATATGGGATTCCAACCACCATTCTTCTGCATGCAAGGCAAACATCCTACCTTCATGCTATCTCTCCAGCCCCAAACAGGTCAAGTAATTTTTGTTGTTGTTGGTTTTTTGGGCCACACTCGGTGGTGCCCAGGGGTTACTCCTGGCTTAGGGGACCATATGGGATGCGGGAGGATTGAACTGCCATCCGTCCTAGGCTAGCACTGACAAGGTAGACTCCTTACAACTCTGCTCCACCGCTATGGCCCCTTCAGCTTTCTTTCTTTTTTACCAACAGAACCATAGAACATGAGTCATCTTGTTCTGCCTCATAAATTGAGGGGAAAAAAGTGGATGGTATCAGGGGCAAGCAGTCTCACGAACATTGAATGGAGGTAAATGATCAGACCTAAATACCCAACCCAAAGTCAATGACAATACAATCAAGAGACTCAATCTACAACAAGCTATACACAAAAGAGACCTGTTACACTAGCAGTCGAGGGGGTGAAGGATAGAGGTATGGGATGCATGCTGGGAATAGGGGTGGAGGGAGGTCAACACTGGTGGTGTGAACAACCCTTATTATTCACTGTCACTATAACTATGTACCTTAAATATAACTGTGAAAGATTTGTAATTCACATTGGTCACAACAAAAATTATTAAAAAATTAATTAAAGGGGTCCAGAGAGATGGCACAGCGGTAGGGCATTTGCCTTGCATGCAGCTGACCCGGGAGAGACATAGTTTGATTCCCGGTACCCATAAAGTACCCCAGCCTGCCAGGGGTGATTTTTGAGTGCAGAGCCAGGAGTTACCCCTGAGCACCACTGAGTGTGGCCCAATAACCAATCAATCAATCAATCAATAAAGTTTAAAAAATTAAATTAGGGGGCCAGAGAGAATCCTGGCATTTCATATGGCTCCCCGAGCCTGCCAGGAGAAATATCTCTTAACACCCTAAAATTAAACAGTTCACTACTGAATAATATATCAGAAAGGAAATCAGAGAGGAACTCATAAGATTTCTGGAAACAGGGGCCGGCGAGGTGGCGCTAGAGGTAAGGTGTCTGCCTTACAAGCGCTAGCCAAGGAAAGGACCACGGTTCGATCCCCTGGTGTCCCATATGGTCCCCCAAGCCAGGGGCAATTTCTGAGCGCGTAGCCAGGAGTAACCCCTGAGCATCTAACGGGTGTGGCCCAAAAAAAAAAACAAAAAACAAAAAACAAAAAAAAAAAAAAGATTTCTGGAAACAAATGAGAATGTGAGGAAATGAATTACCAGAACTTGTGGGATACAGCAAAAACTGTGTTGAAAGGAAAGTTTATAGCTCTAAAATGATTCATCAGGAAGAAAGGATACATAAATAACTTGCCTGTAGTCCTTTTTTCTTAATTTTCCAATTGCCCAAGCTGTACAGGCAAAATAAAAATAAATTGAAAAAAAAATGGAAAGGAAATCAGAGTGGGTAAGGAACTTGCCTGATTTCCTTTCCATTTTTTTTAATTTGTTTTTGTTTTGGGGCCACACTGGCAGTGTGGATTGCAAGGCAAACACCCTACCCACTGTGCTATGGCTCCAGCTGACCAGTGTTCAAGCCCTACAACCAAATATGGTACCCTAGGCACAGAAGTGGGAGCAAACTCTGAATACCACCAGGCATGGCCCAAAGTCAAAAGAAGGAAAGGAACACAAAAATAGCCTGGCAGAAGGAACTGTATGCCAGGGCTGCCCCTGAGGGCTGGCTCCCAGGACCACACCCTGCAAACTGTTCTCTCTGCAAACTGCTCTTTTCACCAGACAAAATTTTCTCTAAAAGAAGTGACTCAAATGCCATGCAGCCTTCATACTGGCACTTTGAGTCACTCTCCCAACTCTTATTATTGTGGCAGAAAGCCTTTGACTGTGCCAGTTGAAACTGCCAATGATGCAGCCATAGGATAAAGACTCCACTGACTACAAATAGGTTTATTCTGCTGGTAAAAGGGAATTTTAGCCCTTAAAACCCAAAAGCTTTTTTCCTTTTCTTCTTTCAAGTCCTTTAGCATCCTTCATTTGTTCATCAAAAAGTCTGTTTGACCTCTAAGTCTTTACAGTTTAAGGAAGAGCATTTTTTTTATTTCTGCATTAATTTAAACTGTAGGGAATTCAGAGCCTGGAGGTAGGTTAAACATTCCTAGAACTTGGAAAGCTAATAGTGTTTAAAAATGAGATGAATTAGACTTCATTGCAATTTCAAATTTTGTTTAGGGACCAAAGACATAGTACAGTGAATAGGGGTTGCCTTGCACACAGCCCATCCAGGTTTGGTCTCCAGCATCCCATATGGTCCCCCAGCCACTGCCAGAAATGACCTCTGAGCACAGAGCCAGGAGTAACCCTTGAGCATTGCCAAATATGGCCCAAAATCATCATCCTCATTATCATCAATTTCACTCAAAACAAAACTTAATTAAGACTAAATCAGGGGGGCCGGGCGGTGGCGCTGGAGGTAAGGTGCCTGCCTTACCTGCGCTAGCCTAGGAGACGGACCGCGGTTCGATCCCCCGGCGTCCCATATGGTCCCCCAAGCCAGGAGCGACTTCTGAGCGCATAGCCAGGAGTAACCCCTGAGCGTTACCGGGTGTGGCCCAAAAACCAAAAAAAAAAAAAAAAAAAAAAAAAAAGACTAAATCAGGGCCTGGAGATATGGCTCATGGATGTGGTCTCTGCCTTGCACTGGAGTGGCTAAGTCTTTCCACATTACCTGGGGAACCTGGCCTCTGCACCACAGAGAGTAATTCCAGCAGCAGACATTCCAGGCACTATAGGTGATCCCTAGGCATCACAACAACAACAAAGGGAAAGAAAATGAGGGAATAGGAAAACTGAATACTAAGAGAAATTCTTCATAGAACATTTGTTTCACAAAAAAATAGCAGTTGGAATATATAAAAAGAGAGCTTGATGGGCCCGGAGAAAATAGCACAGTGGTGTTTGCCTTGCAAGCAGCCGATCCAGGACCAAAGGTGGTTGGTTCAAATCCCGGTGTCCCATATGGTCCCCCGTGCCTGCCAGGAGCTATTTCTGAGCAGACAGCCAGGAGTAACCCTGAACACTGCCGGGTGTGACCCAAAAACTAAAAAAAAAAAAAAAAAAAAAAAGAGCTTGAGGAGCTGAAGCAATTGCACAGAAATAAGGCCTTACACTTGCCTTGCATATGGCTGGCCCAGGACAGACCTGGGTTCGATCCCCAGCATCCCATATAGTCCCTTGTGCCAGGAGGGATGTATGAGCACATAGCCAGGAGTAACTCCTGAGAGTCACTGGTTGTGGCCCCAAAACAAAACAAAACAAAAAAAGAGCTTGAGAGTGGGCAATGCTTAGGAATTATTTCTAGTCAGTTTGGGGAATATGGGGTGCTTGGGATCAACCCCAAGCCTGCTGTGTGCAGGGCAAATGCCCTACCTGCGGTGCTATTGTGCCAACCCCCAGACAAAGAGAATTCTGACACATTAGTTAGGACTTAGAAATTACTTCAATGAGTTAAAGACTTCAGCACTTACAAAATAAGGTATGGAAAAGGACAATGAGCTCATTTTAAAGACTGAAAAATAATTACTTCTGGACTAGAGAGATAGTACAGCAGGACAGTGTTTGCCTTGCATGTGGGTAGCCAGTTCAACCCCTGGCACCATATAAGGTCCCCTGTACACTACCAGGAGTAATTTCACACTGAGCACAGAGCCAGGAGGAAGCCCTGAGTCTTGCCAGGAGTCTTGCCAGAACTAGAAGTAAGTCCTAGCACTGCTGTGTATGTCACTAAAACAAAATGAAACAAACAAAAAAAACCAAACAAACCATATAATTACTTCTTAGGAAAGGTGAAGCACACAATGAAACACCATGATAAACCCTGGACAGCTGTTGAAGAGTATCAAGTGTGATTAGTGCTACTCTCTGGACATAACCTAAAGGGCCACAAAATGACCAAGAGTAGAGTAGAGCCTGCACTGCCATTTTCCCTGTGTGAGTCCCACCCCAAACTCACTCAAGATCTGAAGATGGGAGGCCGGTGAGGTGGTGCTAGAGGTAAGGTGTCTGCCTTGCAAGCGCTAGCCAAGGATCAGGACCGCAGTTCGATCCCCGGCATCCCATATGGTCCCTCCAAGCCAGGGGCAATTTCTGAGCGCTTAGCCAGGAGTAAGCCCTGAGCATCAAACGGGTGTGGCCCGAAAAACCAAAAAAACAAAAAACAAAAAAACCAAAAAATCTGAAGATGGGTCCAGAGGGATAGAACAACATGTAGGGCATTTGTCTTCTCTTGACAGTGTCAGACCTGGCTTTGGTCCTTAGGTTCCGTCCTTGAGTCCAGAGATATAGGACAGCAAGTAGGGCATTTGCCTTGCACTCACAGAATCAGACCTGGCTTCTGTCCTTGGATTCTATCCTGGACACTCCCTATGGTTTCCCAAGCATACCAGGAGTGATCCCTGAGTGAGCAAGAGTAAGCCTTAAACTGCTAGATGTGACCCCTCAAACACCAAACAAACCAAAATAGAAAGATCTAAGGATATGGGGCCGGAGAGATAGCGTGGAGGTAGGGATTTGCCTTGCATGCAGAAGGATGGTGGTTCGAATTCCGGCATCCCATATGGTCCCCCAAGCCTGCCAGGAGCAATTTCTGAGCATAGAGCCAGGAGTAACCCCTGCCAGGTATGACCCTAAAACCAAAAACCAAAAAAAAAAAAAAAAAAAAAAGATCTAAGGATATAAGGATAGGGGCTGGAGTGATAGCACAGCAGGTAGAGCATTGTCTTGCACATGGCAGACCCTTGTGTTTGATCCCCAACACCCCACATGATCCCCCAGAATACTGTCAGGAATGACCCCTGAGTGCAGATCCAGGAGTAATCTCTGAACACCACTGGGTGTGGCCCCCCCAAAAAATAAATAAAAACATAAAAAACCTGAAGACCAAGGGGCTCAAGTTCACCAAGAAAAGGGTGGGGTCCCATCCCCCATCGAGGAAGAGAGAAGGCTGACTGAAGCTCAGGGCTCTCTCCCTGCAGTGACTATTAAAACTGAAATTAGGGGGGCTGGAGAGATAGCATGGAGGTAAGGCGTTTGCCTTTCATGCAGAAGGTCATCGGTTCGAATCCCGGCGTCCCATATGGTCCCCCGTGCCTGCCAGGAGCAATTTCTGAGCATGGAGCCAGGAGTAACCCCTGAGCATTGCCGGGTGTGACCCAAAAAAACCACAAAAAAAAAAAACCAAAAACAAACCTGAAATTAGGAATGACATACTCTCAGACAACAATGGCTGCTTTGAGGAACATTGTCTATCATTTCTTCCAACCTGCCGGCTCATCACCAATAAAGAAAGCTCTTTCTTGACTCAACCCCATGTAATTGACCGTATAGCAGCAATTGAGTTAAACCTTGACAGTTACAAATCTAGCTCAGGAAAAAAGACTAACAATATCAACTCTTATTAAGAAAGGAGCAACTTTATCGAAACAGCAAGGTATTGGAATAAAGACAGACCCTCAGATCAGTGGAATAGGCTTGATTTCTCAGACAATGTTCCCCAGACATATAATCACCTAATTTTTGACAAGGGAGCAAGAAATCCTATGTGGAGCAGGGAAAACCTCTTCAACAAGTGGTGCTGGCAGAACTGGTTAGCCACTTGCAAAAAAGCAAACATAGACCCCCAGTTAACATCATGTATGAAGGTAAAATCCAAATGGATAAAAGACCTTGATATCAGACCTGATACCATAAGGTATATAGAACAACACATAGGTAAAACACTCCATGACATTGAGACTAAAGGCATCTTCAAGGAGGAAACTGCACTTTCCAAACAAGTAGAAACAGAGATCAACAGATGGAAATACATTAAGCTGAGAAGCTTCTGCACTTCAAAGGAAATAGTGCTCAGGATACAAGAGCCACCACCATGTGGGAGAAACTATTCATCCAATACTCATCAGATAAAGGGCTAATATCCAAAATATACAGGGCACTGACAGAACTTTACAAGAAAAAAATATCTAATCTCATCAAAAAATGGGGAGAAGAAATGAACAGACACTTTTATAAAAAAGAAATACAAATGGCCAAAAGGCACATGAAAAAATGCTCCTCATCACTGACCATCAGGGAGATGCAAATCAAAACAATGATGAGATACCATCTCACACCACAGAGACTGGCACACATCAGAAAGAATGAGAACAATCAGTGCTGGCAGGGATGTGGAGAGAAAGGAACTCTTATCCACTGCTGGTGGGAATGCTGTCTAGTCCAATCTCTATGGAAAGCGATAGGGAGATTCCTCCAAAAACTAGAAATTGAGCTCCCATACGATCCAGCTATACCACTCCTAGGAATATACCCTAGGAACACAAGAATACAATACAAAAACCCCTTCCTCACACCATGTTTACTGCAGCACTATTCACAATAGCCAGGCTCTGGAAACAACCAAGATGCCCTTCATCAGATGAATGGCTAAAGAAACTGTGGTTCATATACACAATGGAATATTATGCAGTCATCAGGAGAGATGAAGTCATGAAATTTTCCTATACATGGATGTACATGGAGTCTATTATGCTGAGTGAAATAAGTCAGAGGGAGAGAGAGAGATGCAGAATAGTCTTACTCATCTATGGGTTTTAAGAAAAATAAAAGTCATCTTTGCAACAATCCTCAGAGACAATGAGAGGAGGACTGGAACTTCCAGCTCACTTCATAAAGCTCACCACAAAGAGTGGTGAGTGCTGTTATAGAAATAACTACACTGGGGCCGGGCGGTAGCGCTGGAGGTAAGGTTCCTGCCTTGCCTGCGCTAGCCTAGGACGGACCGCGGTTCGATCCCCCGGCGTCCCATATGGTCCCCCAAGAAGCCAGGAGCAACTTCTGAGCGCATAGCCAGGAGTAACCCCTGAGCGTCACAGGGTGTGGCCCAAAAACAAAAACAAAAACAAAACAAACAAAAAAAAAGAAATAACTACACTGAGAACTATCATAATCATGTGAATGAATGAGGGAACTGGAAAGCCTGTCTAGAGTACAGGTGGGGGTGTGGTGAGATGGAAGGAGATTTGGGACATTGGTGGTGGAAATGTTGCACTGGTGAAGGGGGGTGTTCTTTACATGACTGAAACCTAATTACAATCATATTTGTAATCAAGGTGTTTAAATAAATAAAAAATATACTAAAAAAAAAAAGAAAGGAGTAATTGGTCTGGAGAGATAGCATGGAGATAAGGTGTTTGTCTTGCATGTAGAAGGTCGGTGGTTCGAATCCCGGCATCCCATATGGTCCCCCGAGCCTGCCAGGAGTGATTTCTGAGCATAGAGCCAGGAATAACCCCTGAACGCTGCCAGGTGTGACCCAAAAACCAAAAAAGAAAAAAGAAAAAAAAAGAAAGGAACAACTGGAATGTTCATTTATATTTGGAGTGAGAGAGAAATGGTATAGCTACTTTGACAAAACCATTTTGGGGATTACTGAAAACATATACTTACTCTATGACTGAAGCATTCTACACAAGAAGTTATTCTAGGGAAATGAAAGATTGTCTACAAGAATGTCCAAAGAAGGGTTTTTTTTTTCTTCTTCATAATAACCACAAACTGGAAAAAACCCAAATGCCCATCCCAAGAGAATGGTTAAACAAATCCACATAATGTCAAGTTACTCAACAATAGAAAGGGACAAACTTTAGTCTGTACTATAAATGACCTTCATAGATGCAAACAGTAAAAATGAAAGAAGGCAGACATCAAAGGAGTTCACACAACTTGTTTCCAATTACATGAAGATATGAAACAACAGACAACGTTTGTCTCTGGTGGAATCAAATGAAATCAGAGGGTGTAATTGGGCATGTCAGATTTCTGAGGCAATTGAAATGTTATGTTTTATCAAAGTTATATCAAGCTTGATAATGTTATAATATCAATTTTATGTTTTGATGGACTGCTACCAACAACAGAAATGTAAGTATTTATCAAAATACACCGGAGTGCACATTCAAGATTTCCGATTCTCACTGCTCTCCTCCACCCCAGACATCTATTGCACAATTATACAATATTATACTCTAAGTCATATTGACTTTTTTTTTTTTTTTTTTGGTTTTTGGGCCACACCCGGTGACGCACAGGGGTTACTCCTGGCTATGCGCTCAGAAGTTCCTCCTGGCTTGGGGGACCATATGGGACACCGGGGGATCGAACCGCAGTCCGTCCAAGGCTAGCGCAGGCAAGGCAGGAACCTTACCTCCAGCGCCACCGCCCAGCCCCCATATTGACTTTTATTTGTTAAGTGAAACTTGTGTAAATGAAAACACAAAGGAAACAGAGATCGATTTCTTTTCTTTTCTTTTTTTTCTTTTCTCTTTGGGCCACACCTGGTAATGTTCAGGGATTACTCCTGGCTCTGCACTTGAGAATTACTCCTGGAGGTACTCAGGATACCATATAGGATGCCAGAGATTAAAGCCACACCCAACAGTGGTCAGAGATTACTTTGAGTTTACTTAGGAGTCCATAGGAGATGCTGGGGATTAAACCTGGGCCTGCTGTGTGTAAAGCAAGTACCCTACCCCCTGTACTATCTCTCTATCCCCAACACTGATTATTTTAAGATGTTTCTAATTTGGGGGGAGGGGTTGGGTCACACCCTGTGACACTCAGGGGTTTCTCCTGACTCTGTGCTCAGAAATTTCTCCTGGCTTGGGGGACCATATGGGACTCTGGGGATCGAACCAAGGTCCATGCTGGATATGCCATGTGCAAGGCAAACACTGTACCACTGCACTATCGCTCTGGCCCCAGATGTTTCTGATTTTTTTAATCTAAATTTTTGTGTTGTCTTACTAGAAGTGATCACTTAGATAAGGCACTTGACTTGCAAGTAGCCCACCTGGGTTGGATGCCTGGCACCGTTGACCATTTCTTGCTCTCTTTTTTCTTTATCTTTTTTGGGGGCCTTGATTCTGCAAACAGTTTTCTGGGACCAGGGTTTGAGGCCTGCACCCTAAGAGCATTTCTCCAGTCTTGGTATCTAAACCGAGATTTAACCCATCAACACCCAAGGTGGATTCATCTTCTAGTTGGTGACAGGGAAGAAGTTTAACAAGTTTTGGTAGCAATGTCATTCCTCACCCCGTAGCTGCCTTAGTTCTTGCTTAAGTGTCTAAGTTTATTTAGTTTTGGCAGCTGGCAGATTTGGGAGCACAATCAACTACAAGTTTCAAACCCCAGATCCAAATATAAATCCAACTGACACAGCTTTTACCTAAGACATGAAACAGTCAAACCCACAACTTTTGGCTGTTTCCGTGAGAAGCCTGCCCAGCACTTCTGGTGGTTCATCAAAACCTTGGACTTGTTTGAAGCACACATCAATTATGTTCTCCCTTCCATGCAAGAAGATCAAAGTTCACTCAACCAGGATCAATACTGGGCCTTGCTTGTCTGTGCTGTTTTCTGACTAACTCTCTGAACTCCTGGACTCCAGACCTTACCTGTCTTGACCTATGGTCCATTAAACACTATTTGAACCCTTGTTTAGTGATGTCAGTAGACTGGACCCTTTCTGTATTTCTGTATCTAATACAGGGAAGTCTGGTTTTCTCTCCACAGATCAAAACTGGTTCCTGGGCTTCTATAATGGAGAGATTCTTAAGAGGAACAATGCTTTTTTTTTTTTTGAGGGGGGGTCACACCCGGAAACGCTCAGGAATTACTCCTGGCTCTATGCTCAGAAATCACTCCTGGCAGGCAGGGGGACCATAAGGGTGCCGGGATTCGAACCAATGACCTTCTGAATGAAAGGCAAACGCCTTACCTCCATGCAATCTCTCCAGCCCCATGAGGAACAATGCTTTTGAAGGGAGCTCAGTGCCATTCTAGGATGGGAGAGAGGTGCTTGCATATGTCTGACCGTGGTTCAATCCTCAATATCGCATGTACTCTTCCAGACACCAGCAGGAGGGGCCCCTGAACACTCTCACAATTCTGTGTTGTAAGGTTCTTGTACCTGTATTTCTCAGAAGTGACTCTCCTCAGAGCTGGGAAACAGGAAAGTGCTATGAAGTTGAACTTCTCTCAAACCACTTCTCTTTTCTGTTTATTTCTTTTCTGTTTATTTAAAGGAGCTTCAGGAGGAGGTGAGGACAAAGGTCTGGGTCCTGTCTGTACCAATCATGACCAGACCTAAAAATAGCAATAAATAAATAATGTGGAGGTAATGTGAAAGCAAAGGTTGTGGTTGACATTACCATCAGCAGCTTCTGAAAAGTCCAGAAGTGACATTGCAGAAACAAGATTAAAAGGAAAGTTAGGAGAGAGAAGAAAACAGAGAAAGATTTTAGAAGAAAATCTGCATGTACAGGACTCCTAATTTATTGCCTGGGTTCTAGGAAGGCTGGTTCTGGAAACTGTACTGGCTAAGAGGTTTTGGAGAGAGGGTGGCCGCATGCACTTGCTATGACTTGAAAGAGGAAAGGAAGGAAGGAAGGAAGGAAGGAAGGAAGGAAGGAAGGAAGGAAGGAAGGAAGGAAGGAAGGAAGGAAGGAAGGAAAGAAGGAAGGAAGGAAGGAAGGAAGGAAGAAAGAAAAAGAAAGAAAGAAAGAAAGAAAGAAAGGAAGGAAGGAAGGAAGGAAGGAAGGAAGGAAGGAAGAGATAGAGAGAGAGAAAGAAAGAAAGAAAGAAAGAAAGAAAGAAAGAAAGAAAGAAAGAAAGAAAGAAAGAAAGAAAGAAAGAAAGAAAGAAAGAAAGAAGGAAGGAAGGAAGGAAGGAAGGAAGGAAGGAAGGAAGGAAGGAAGGAAGGAAGGAAGGAAGGAAGGAAGGAAGGAAGGCAGGCAGGCAGGCAGGCCCGGAGAGATAGCACAGCAGCGTTTGCCTTGCAAGCAGCCGATCCAGGACCAAAGGTGGTTGGTTCGAATCCCGGTGTCCCATATGGTCCCCCGTGCCTGCCAAGAGCTATTTCTGAGCAGACAGCCAGGAGTAGCCCCTGAGCACCGCCGGGTGTGACCCAAAAAACCAAAAAAAAAAAAAAAAAAAAACCAAAAAAAAAAAAAAAAAAGGAAGGAAGGAAGGAAGGAAGGAAGAAAAGGAAGGAAGGAAAGGAAGGAAGAATAAGAAAGAAGAAAGGAAGGAAGAAAGACTATAAATATATATATATGTATAATTTTATGAATTCATTACTGACACATAGGGCCGGAGCATAGCAGTAAGCATTTGCCTTGCACGTGGCCAACCCAGGAAGGACCTGGGTTCAATCCCCAGCATCCCATATGGTCCCCTGAGCTTGCCAGGAGCGAGTTCTGAGCACAGAGCCAGGAGTAACCCCGGAATACCGCCGGGTGTGGCCCAAAAACAAACAAACAAAAAGTTACTGACTCGTGGTTAGATTTGAGTTGCAATCTGGTTTATAGACCCCAGTTTACCAATGAGAAGTAAAATATGAAGGGTCTAGGACAGGGGTCTCAAACTCGCGGCCCGCGGGCTGTTTGCGGCCCTCCGTTACAACATTTTGTGGCCCGCGGCTGGCCTTCAAATATTGCTGTATTCGCGATTATTTGTTTACCGAATAATCGAAATAAAAATCGCATTAGTAAGAAAAAAATCGCATTAAACATTCGCATACCCCGAGCAGTTCTGTTCGGAGTATTCAAATGTTTAATGCGATTTTTTGCGATTTTTTTCTTACTAATGCGATTTTTTATTGCGAATATTCAGTAAGCGAAATCCCTTATGCGGCCCTGCCTCACCCGAGACCCCTGGTCTACGAGAATTGTGAACATTTGCAAGAGAAAAGATCAGAACTGTCTTTAGCTGCAGGGGAATCCTGGTTTTGTTTTGTTTGTTTGTTTTTGGCTTTTAGGCCTCATTAGTTGTGCTCAGAGCTTACTCCCGGCTTTGCACTCAGATCCTTCAGATCTCAGGGGACCATATGGGATGCTGGGAATCTAACCCAGGATCCTCTGAGTGCAAGGCAAATGCTTAGCCCGTTGTACTATCTTCTTAACTCCTGTAGACAAGGTATTCTCTATTATCTTCCTGGTCTTCTGACTTGAAAGCTCATGTAATTACTGTGTCCTTGGCATGCACCAGGAGAGCTTTCACCCCTCCTCTTCTCTTTTTTTTTTTTGGTTTTTGGGCCACTCCCGGTGTTGCTCAGGGGTTCCTCCTGGCTGTCTGCTCAGAAATAGCTCCTGGCAGGCACGGGGGACCATATGGGACACCGGGATTCGAACCAACCACCTTTGGTCTTGGATCGGCTGCTTGCAAGGCAAACACCGCTGTGCTATCTCTCCGGGCCCTCCCTCCTCTTCTCTTTAGTGCTGCTACTGGTGATGTCCAAAGCTAATAAACTTTGCTTCATTTTGTGCACCCCTTAGTTGGGGTGAGGGGATTCCAACAGATCACACCTGGCAAAGTGGAGTGGTGTTAAGGATAATTCATAGTCTCAAGCCTGCAAGGCAAACTCTATCACTGAGCCAACACCCTGGGTGACAAAATTACATAGACAGGTAATTCTTTTGTGTTTTGTTTTGGGGCTACACCGGTGGTGCTCAGGGTTTACTTCTGGTTTGTCACAGGGAATCAATAATATAGTGTACCAGGGATTGAACTCAGGTTGGCCATGTGCAAAGCATGCAACCTATATAGTCCTTTCTGTCTTATGAAGAGAATGTTTTTTTTTTCTTTCTTTGTTTTTATTTTGGGGGGGGGAAGGGGATTTGGGCCACACCCATTGATGCTCAGGAGTTACTTCTGGCTTGGGGGACCATATGGGATGCGGGGGGGGGGGTGTGTGTGTGTGTGTCGAACCGAAGTTTGTCCTAGGTCAGCCACGTGCAAGGCAAATGCCCTACTGCTGCACCACCACTCTGCCCCCCCCCCGGAGAAATTCTTGAGTATAGAAGTAGGAGTAACCCCTGAACATCTCCAGGATGTGATCCCAACCTCCCCCCACTATTTTTCTTTAAATTGAAAAAGTCTATTGCTATGTTGCTTTCTTTCTCTAGCGTTGTCGCTGGCTCGCATGTGACCCAAAAGGTCTATTAGGTCAGAAGAAATAAGAATGCTGAGTAAAATGGGCATCAAGATAATACTGTGTCCTTGGAGCAAAAAAGGTACAGGGAAAAGTAAGCTCGGTTTTGCTTGCTGTTAGCTGTGACCGTGTTCCCCTAAGGGGTTTCCCTAGAGAGGAGCTCAGAAATGATACTGCTCTTTTTGCAGAAGAAAGGTGGTTTTAAGAGTAAAGAACTTTCAGGGTTAAAATAATTTTTGTGGGCCCGGAGGGATAGCACAGCGGAAACAGCCAATCCAGGACCAAAGGTGGTTGGTTCGAATCCCGGTGTCCCATATGGTCCCCCGTGCCTGCCAGGAGCTATTTCTGAGCAGACAGCCAGGAGTAACCCCTGAGCACCGCCGGGTGTGACCCAAAAAAAAAAAATAATTTTTGTGGTTAAACTCTTGGAAATGGGGAGAGGACTAGCAGATAATAAAGGGGGCAAAGTGCTTGTTTTGCATATGTTCAACCCTGATTTCACTTCAGCATCACGTATTGTCCTTCCAGCGGCTTCAGGAGTGACCCTGATGCAAAGCCTAGAGCCCTGTGCACCGCTGACAGCAGCCCAAATACCTTCCCCTTCAAAACCTTTGTTTTTTACTTTTGAGCTCAAGTCACTCAAAAAAAGTCTCAAAAATTATGATAATAACAAAGGCCTCACTCAGTCTTAGCAGATGACATGCATTAATTTTTTCTCAAAAAATATTTTTATCTTACAATTAAAAATAATTGAGGGAGGACCTATAATTGAGGGAGGAGTGACAGTACAATGAGTAGGGCATTTGTCTTGCACATAGCTGACCTGGGTTTAATCCCCAGTATCACATATAGTGAGCGCAGAGCTAGTAGTAACCCCTGAGAACCACCATGTATGGCCCAACCTTAAGATAAATATAAATAATAATATTAATATAACAATATTACACATATTATTATAGGATAATAATATGAGATATAGCTCAGCAGTAGATATAGCTCAGCAGTAGAGGGCATGCTTTGCATCTATACAGCTCTAGGTTAGACCTCTGATACCAAACAATTGAAATAAATATCCTTAGTGTGTGTGTGTGTGTGTGTGTGTGTGTGTGTTGTGGGTTTGGCCTCTACCTGGCAACACTTGCGAGCTTCTTGCAGCTCGTGCTTAGGGCTATTCCCAGCAGTACCTGAGGGACCATGCACAACTGGTACAGGGATTGAACCTTCCCCATACAAAGCTTATGCTTCACACTTGGAGCTTCCTCCCCAGCCCCAGTTCGCTTTGTTTCTCTCTGGATAATGGCGTTCCATCACTTTGGTGCTCCACAGAGACTACTTCCAGCTCAGCTGCTTGCGATAGTAAATGGGGTACAGGGCTTGAACCCAGGCCTCAAACATGAAGAGCAGGTGCTCCAGTCTGCTGAGTTCTCACAGGCCTCCCCAGTTCACTATTTTTTGTTTGTTTGTTTGTTTTTGGGTCACACCCGGCAGCGCTCAGGGGTTCCTCCTGGCTCTATGCTCAGAAATCGCTCCTGGCAGGCTCAGGGGACCATATGGGATGCCAGGATTTGAACCACTGACCTTCTGCATGAGAGGCAAACGCCTTACCTCCATGCTATATCTCCAGCCCCTCCAGTTCACTATTTTTAAAGTGCACAGGTCAGGCTATTAGAGAGATCTTAGAACAGGTAAGGCATTTGCCTTGTGTGCAGTCCTCTTAGGTTTAATCCCTGGTCCCCCAAGAACCACTAGTAATGACCCCTTAGCTCAGAGTCAGGAGTAAACCCTGAGCACAGCTGGGTGTGGCCCCCAAACTAAAAAAAAATTTAATTTTAAGTTAGAAAAATAAAGTGAGCAGGTTGATAGTTTACAGAATTGTGGCCATCATCACCATCTAATGCCACAACTTTTCCATCATTCATAAAAGAAAACCTACACTGGGCTGGAGAGATAGTACAGAGGGCAGGGCACTTGCCTTGCATGCAGCTGATACACATTTGATCCTGGCATCCCTCATTCCTTGAGCCATAAAGAAATGATTCTGAGTGCAGAGATAAAAGTAAGCCCCGAGCATAGCCTGGCGTGACAAAACAAATCAACACAAAAGAAAAAGAAAAAGGCCTACACCAGGAGCCTTCAAATTTTTTAAAACAGGATGACAGTTCACTGTTCCTCATTGGAGGGCCAGACTATAGCTTAAAAAAAAGAATTGTGAACAATAGTGGTTCATGGAGCATAGTTTGAGGACACCCACCCAAGACTGAGAGGAGAAAAAGAGAAACAGAGAGGAGAGAGTTGAAGAGTGCAGCACACATGTGCCCTGCAGGCCCAAGACAAGTTGGCTGCTTAGCCCCCTGGCCTAAACCCTTGAGCAGCCACTGTAATTACACCTTCTATCCAATCCCAGCTAATCACTAATTCACTTTATGTAACTATGGAGATGCTTTTTCAAGAATTTAAAGTGAAGGGGCCAGAATGGAAGTATAGTGGGTAGAGTATTTGCCTTGCAAGAGGCCAAGCCAGATTTGATTTCCAGCATCCCATATGTTCCTCCAAGCCCTCCGGGAGTAATTCCTGAGTGCAGAGCCAAGAACCTCTGAGCACCTCCAGATATGCTCCCTCCCCCTAGAAAGGACTCTCTAAATAGTTCTAAAAGCCATTCATTCAAGGCTCTCTCTGCCTTTGAAGAAGCATATCCTTCCTCTCCCGAAGAGAGTTACTCTCTCCCAATCCTTCCTCAGAATTTCTAAATAAAATCTGTTTAAAAAAGGGCGGGGGAGTGATGGTGCAGGGTGTAAGGCATCTATCTGCCTTGTGCACGCTAGCCTAGGATGGACCGTGACTCTATCCCCTGGCATCCCATATGGTCCCCCAAGCCAGTGGAGATTTCTGAGCACATAGCCAGGAGTAACCCTTGAGCGTCACCAAGTTAAAAAAAAAAGTAAATTTGATTCTATGATCTTTCACGGTTAGTTTTTTCATAAAATACTATTCATACATTTGCTATTGTTGTTCTTTTACTTTGTTGTTTTACAATCTGTTATTTATTTATATTTAATCACTTTAAATAAGGTATGCTCACAATATAGTTGATTTGCTTTTTTATTTTCACCCTTACAAAGTTGTTCATGATTGAGTTTCAGTCATACAGTGTCCAACACTCTTCACCAGTGCACATTTCCTGCCACCAATTTCCTGGTTTCTACCCCCCACCCGTAGGCCTCTCTCTCTCCCTCTCTCTTTCCCTCTCTTTGTCTCTCCCTCTTTCTCCTCTCTTTCCCTCTTTCTCCCTCTCTCTCTCTCTCCCTCTCTCACTCTCCCCTCTTTTAGAAACTGGATTTGCAATATTATTACTGAAGAGGTATCATCATGCATATCACTTTCAGCACCTCCTTTCAACACCAAGTTCTTGTACAGAGTGATCATTTCTAACTATCATTGTCATAGTTGGTCCCTTCTCTGCCCTAACTGCACTCCATTGCTGTTTGTGCTAAGTTTGTTTGTTTTGGGGCCACACCTGGCAGTCTCATGGCTTACACCTGGCTGTGTTGGGGGATCTTTCTTGGTGGGGCTTGGAGGACTACATGTATTGTCAGTGATCAAACCCAGGTGCAAGGAAAACTTCTTACATGCTGTTCTATCTTTCTGGCCTTGTTATACATATTACCTAAGATTCAAATTGTATCAGAATCAGATGACATCATGTAGATGGAATTTCTTTTGGAAAGAAGCAATTGCTGGGAAATGTAAGGATTGATTTGTCTGTCGAGCTATTTCTTCCTTTGTGGGAGAAGTGCAGCAGAAACTTGAGAGAGAGAGAGAGAGAGAGAGAGAGAGAGAGAGAGAGAGAGAGAGAGAGAGAGAGAGAGAGAGAGAGAGAGAGAGAGAGACCATAAATTCAGAAATCAGACTCGACATATCCCCTATTATTCAAAAGTATATTACCCATTTGAAAAGCTTCCAGCTGACTGTTCTCCATTTTCTCTCATTTTTTTTGCTTGGTGAACTTCTTTTTTTGCTAAGATTGTTTTGTTTGGGGCCCCGTTTGGCAGTGCTCAGGACTTCCTCCTAGCTCTGCACTCAGGGATCACTCCAGGTGAGGTTCTAGTTCTTTGCCAGAGTTGGAGAGGTCACACAACAGGCAGGAGCACTTGCTTTGCATACCCGGATTAGCTCCCCGGCCACTATTAGCTCAACCCTCCCTGCGTGGAGGCTGGAGGCTGACTCATGGGGGAATCTCAGAAAAAAACTGCCCCTGACTGGAGCAATAAAATAGTGGGTAAGCACTAGTCTTGGAGGAGGCCTACCAGGGTTTTTTTTATATGCAGTGAGGCTGTCAGGAGTGATTCCTGAGCAGAGTCAAGAGTAAGTCCTGAGCACTGCTGGGTGTGGCCCTAAAGCCAAAAAGGAAGAAAAACAGAGAGAGACAGAGACAGAGAGTGAGAGGAAGAGAGAAAGCAAGCAAGAAAGAAGGAAGGAGAGAAGAAAAAAGAAGGAAGAAGGAAGGAAGGAGGGAATAAAGAAGGTAAGGAGGGTAAGAAGGAAAGAAAGAAGAAAATAAGAGAAGCAAAGAAAGAATGAAGGAGAGAGGGTAAAATCAAAGGAGGAAGGAAGGAAAAAAGGAGGAAAGAAAAAGAATGAATTAGAGAGAAAGAGAAAGAGAAAGGAAAGAAATAAAGAAAAGAAAGAGAAAGCTAGTCCAAGTATAGTAGTGTTTACAATTAATTGATCACAGCCAGTTACAGATTTCTTTGTTCCTTCTCTACTCCCACTGTTTCACTTGAGTAGTCTTAAAAAATTGGGGGGGGGGGGGGAGCGGAGAGAGAGCATGGAGATAAGGTGTTTGCCTTGCATGCAGAAAGTTGGTGGTTTGGGGCCGGAGAGATAGCATGGAGGTAAGGCGTTTGCCTCTCATGCAAAAGGTCATCGGTTCGAATCCCGGCGTCCCATATGGTCCCCCGTGCTCGCCAGGAGCGACTTCTGAGCATGGAGCCAGGAGTAACTCCTGAGCACTGCCGGGTGAGACCCAAAAACCAAAAAAAAAAAGAAAGTTGGTGGTTTGAATCCTGGCGTCCCATATGGTCCCCCGAGTGGAGCCAGGAGTAACCTCTGAGTGCTGCCAGGTGTGACCCAAAAACCAAAAAAAAAAAAAAAAAAAGGAAAGAAAAGAAAGGGGGAGGGAGGGAGAGAGAGAGAGAGAGAGAGAGAGAGAGAGAGAGAGAGAGAGAGAGAGAGAGAGAGAGAGAGAGAGAGAGAGAGAGAAGCTGCCAGCCCATTCCCATAAATCAGCAGTCCAGGAAGGCCTGTGATCTAGCCCAAAGGGTGGGCGGAGGCCACCCACAGATCTGAAGGTAGATATTACATTTGATCTCTATCTAGACTTAATTATGTACTTGAGTAACACAGCTAAAAGCTTGTAGTCAATTTTTATTTAATCTGTGTGCATTATGACTCATTTGCGAATCTGCCCATTCAAATGGTCCTGCCCAGATGCATATAATAATTTAGCAACAATCAAAAACTCTCAGGATTGTTAGTTCAGACTGTAAATAAAAAGTCCTCTTCACTCATGGAACTAATTATTCTGCCTTGAATTTACAGTGCAAGAAAATTGCTTGAAGACCTGGTCTTAAAGGAACATCCTCAGAGCAGGCTGTTTGGCTTTTCCACCTCACGCCAAAGCTCAGGCTTTACCACCATATGGTGATGGTGCAGGTGTCTAGGTCAGCTCACGGCTCTCCTTTGCCACCTGGTCAGGTGTGAGATGGAAGCATTTCTTACCAGGAGTGACAGGTTAGAAAAGATTGTGAAACTTGTCACTGATGTGAAAGAATTTCTCTCTCACCTGGGTCCTACCTTCCTAGTATTACAATATGTATAAAATTATTATCTATAATCTTTCTACAGATATAGATATGCCTATATCTATATTCTCTATAGATAGAACTATAACTACTTTAGAGAGGTAATAGGTAATAATATATATCTATATATGCATCCATATATATGTCTATACCTATAAAGGTCAGCCTCCTACATACATATATATATATATATATATATATAGATAGATAGATAGAGAGAGAGAGAGAGAACAGAGAGAGAGAGCAGAGACATAATATATCAAGGGCACTTGCCTTGCATGCAGCTGACCTAGGTTTAATTCCAAGTATAAGGTCTACCAAGTCCAGCTAAAAGTGATCTCTGAAAACAGTCAGAACTAAGCCTTGACCACTGCTGGGTGTGGCTTCCAAACACACACACACACACACACACACACACACACATGCTCATTCAGTTATTTGGAGAAAATGGGTAGAAGACTCAGAGGTGTCAGAGCTTGCTTTGCAAGTGGGAACCTTAAATTTGATACTCCAGTATATATTCTCCTGGGGCACTAAGCCAGGAGTAGCTCCTGACTACTTCTACATGTGTTCTCAAAACAAAACAAAATAAATAACACAAGTAAAAGAACAAAAAATTATTATCTTTTTTGTTTGTTTTGGGGTCACAACCAGCAGCACTCAGGGGTGACTTCTGGCTCTGCGCTCAGAAATCACTCCTGGCAGGCTTGGGGGACCATATGGAATGCCTGGAATGGAACCAAGGTCTGTTCCAGATCTGACTCTTGCAAGGCAAACACCCTACTGTTGTTGTGCTATTGCTCCGGACCTTCTGTTCAAATTCTATATGTACAGACACACAAACATATACACAGAGAAGTTAACAAACATCTGATTTTCACAAACTCTGATTTTGGGGGCAGCACACCCAGGAATGCTTCCAGGAATTACTCCTGGCAGTGCCATCCCACCAGGAGGGATCACTTCTGGTGCAAGGCAAATGTCCTACTACTGCATTGTTACTCTGGCCCTCTAATTCTTTTTTCATATGTGACTTCTTCATGTGCCATTTTTGGGGGTTGCTTGTTTTGGAGCCATACCAGATATACTCAAATCTTATTCCTGACTCGGAACTCAGGGATCACTGCTGGTGGGACCTGGGGGACTATAATTGTGTTGGAATTAAACCTGAGTTGACTACATGCAAGGTAACTGCCCCACTTGCTGTACTATCTCTCCAGTCCTTTTGTACATATGTTTATGAATTAGTGTTTTTGTTTTCTTAGGACTGAGGTATGAAATTGCTGGAACAAATTCCAAAATTATACCTTTTATACTTTTTTTTTATGCATACTTTTTTTTTTTTTTTTTGGTTTTTGGTTTTTGGGTCAGACCCGGCGGTGCTCAGGGGTTACTCCTGGCTGTCTGCTCAGAAATAGCTCCTGGCAGGTACGGGGGATCATGTGGGACACCGGGATTCGAACCAATCACCTTTGGTCCTGGATCGGCTGCTTGCAAGGCAAACTCCGCTGTGCTATCTCTCCGGGCCCTACCTTTTATACTTTAGATACTATTTAAGACATTAAATATACAGGGAGTGGAGTGATAAGGTAGGTAAGACACTTGACTTGCATGTGGCAGACCCAGGTTTGAACTCCAGCATCACATATGGTCCCTTGAGTTCTTCCAGGAGTTATTTCTGAGCACAGAGCCAATAGTAAGGCCCGAGCACCATTGGGGTAACATCCCCCCCCCAAATCAAAAGAATCAAAACTTAGTGCTACTCAACTAGTGCAGAGAGTTGGAAATGTGTGTGGTACTGCTGAGAAATAAATCCAAGGGTTCCATCCACAGCACCCCATGTGGTCATCCAAACACTGCCAGGGGTAATTCCTGAACAATGCAGGGTGTGACCCAAAACAAAAACCAAAGAAGAAATCAAATATACAGAAACAAACCCAGATTTGCCTATTTAAATAATTTCCCTTCTTGTTCTTTCTTACCATTTCTTGACATACCATTATTCTGAACTTTTTGTTTGTTTGTTTTTGGGTCACACCTGGCAATGCTCAGGGGTTACTACTGGCTCTGTGCTCAGAAATCACTCCTAGTAGGCTCAGGGGACCATATGGGATGCCGGGGATGGAACCTAGGTGTGTCCTGGGTCGACCGCGTGCAAGGCAAATGCCCCACCGCTGTGCTATCTCTCTGGCCCCTCTGAATTTGCTATTTATTCTTTTTGAAGGTTATGAATTTACACAAAATATAAGTTATTGTTCACATGTCTTTTTAAAATTGTTCTGGTTTTTTTTTTTTTTTTTTTTTTTTTTTTTGGTTTTTGAGCCACACCGGGCGATGCTCAGGGGTTACTACTGGCTGTCTGCTCAGAAATAACTCCTGGCAGGCACGAGGGACCATATGGGACACCGGGATTTGAACCAACCACCTTTGGTCCTGGATCGGCTACTTGCAAGGCAAATGCCGCTGTGCTATCTCTCCAGGCCCTAAAATTGTTCTGTTTTGAGGGCACCAATCCAGGTGAGTGCTCTCAGGGCTGCTCTGGTTGGCAGTGCTGGGAGTGGGGGCACAGTGGGGGGATCGCCAGAGGTACAAGATCCAAGCCAGAATCTTGCACCTACAGCTGACAGGAACTGCATTCCTATCTCTGCTCACCTGTCTCTGCACCTAATAAAACTGCTACCATATGGTACACGTCCTTCCGCCACTATTTTTGTCATTCTATCTCTTTTCACTCAAGACTAGGTTTACTCTTGTCAACACAGGTAGCTAGTTCACCCCGTTTCATTCTGTAGGGGTGTCAAGACTTCATTTTCATTTCATGGCCTCGTAGACTTTTGTACAGTTCTCTAACTCTGCCCTGAGATATACTTATTAGATGTGTATCTATCTGAGATGCTGTCCCCACCCCACCTCCAAATCTTCTTCTTCACTTAAAGGGAACCTTGTCATTGTCACTATGTGCTGGGCATCATGCTAAATGCTTTTATTAAATATTTCCTTAACTAAGTCTTCTACTAGTAGGACCCAATGATAGGAGTTAAATGTTTAGAACACAAGGTTTAAAAGAAATAAGTAATTTGTCTGAGAGCAGATGACTCATAGGCTACTGAGCTGTGGGTGGTTTGTGGTTAGGACCCAGGCATTGAACTCTGGCCAGAGCCCTACCCTCTTCTACATGTCCTGGGCCCAGGACAAAGATTTGTGCTCAATGCTCAGATTCCAGCCCCTGTGATGGCCCCAGTGCTGAGAGGCAATGCCCAGTCTTTACAAATGATGTGAGAACAACTTAGTGGGACATTGAATTATTGGTCTAAGGGCTTAGGAGATAGATGCACAGAGGGTATGAGGTCCACTTGGTTTAATCCTGGCTCCATATATGGCCCCCAAGAACCACCAAGAGTGACCCCAGACCTCAGAGAAAGGGTAAGAACTGAGCACTGCTGGGTGTGGTCTGAAAGCAAACAAAAAATGAATTACTGGTATAATGTCTTCTGAGAATGAACAATGAGAGAAAATATAATTAGATGATTTTTCTTTATTTTAAGGGGTATGCATTAAGAATCTTCCAAGATTTTAATCTAAATCTTAGAAGATTCTCACACAAATTAAAGGGAGAAATGTCACCAGTTCTATGATCATATCGATATAACATTGTCTCTGTTAACCTTCCAATTGTGTTTTGTTTATTATTTGTTTTTGTTTTTTGGGGTCACACCCTGCTGCACTCATTGATTACTCCTAGTTCTGTGCTCAGAAATCCTTCCTAGCAAACTCAGGGGACCATATGGAATGTCAAGGATATAACCTGGGTTGGCTGCATGCAAAGCAAACACCATACCCTCTGTGCTATCTGGCCTCATGTGTTGGGTTCTTTGTTTGTTTTTGTTTTTGGGTCACACCCAGCTGCTCTTAGGGTTAATGCCTGGCTCTGTGGTTAGAAATCACTCTTGGGGGTGCCTGGAGAGATAGCATGGAGGTGGAGCATTTGCTTTGCATGCAGAAGGATGGTGATTCGAATCTTGATATGCCATATGGTCCCCCGAGCCTGCCAGGAGCGATTTCTGAGCATAGAGCTAGGCGTAACCCCTGAGCACTGCTGGGTGTGACCTTCCTACACACACACACACACACACACACACACACACACACACACACACACACTTAAAAAGAAATCACTCTTGGAGGGTTCAGGGGACCATATAGGATGCTGGGCATCAAACTCAGGTCTGTCCTGGGTCAGCCGTGTGCAAGGCAAACGTCCTACCGCTGTGCTATCCCTCCAACCCGTTTTGGTATTTTTATGCATGGTTTATAGTTGATTCATTTTGGATTTTTGGTCTTGTGTTCAGGGATTATTTCTCCCTCTGTGATTGGGGTTTGAGTCTGTGCTCACAGAGGTCATGCCTGGAGGTGCTCTGCAGACCATATGCAGCACTGGGGAATAGAACTGGGTTTGTTCAAATTCAAAGTGAATACTTTAATTTTTTTTCTTTTAAAAATGATGTATTGTGACCAGATTTCTATGTCAATAATAGCATTCTGTGTTTATTCTATAAATAGCCTGTTCTACATTTAGACTGTTTCCAATTTTTCACTCTCATGACTAATGACAAAATATACATTCTTGAACATGCTTCTTAGCTCACCAAATTATTTTCTTATGCTACATGACTAAGACTGGAAAATCTGGATCCCAGAATTTAGAAGGATTTTATTACATATTGGCACCAATCTTCCAAGGCAATATGGATTTACACTCCCAACCATCCGGCGCTGTTACACTTTTCTTCGCCAAGTCAGTGTTGCTTTTCTTGAGAGAAAAGTAATTCAATATACCAGAGGAAATGTACAATTTAATTTGTTAAACTCAGGGCAAATGGAATGATTGGATAAACCATCCATTAATAATTAACAGTTTGTTTAAAGACCAGAGGGTCAAGCCTCAGTGGGTATAAGAAACTCCTGCTTCGGCTGGAGCAATAGTACAGCAGGTAGGGCTGCTTTGCACACAGCCCACTTAGGTTGGATTCCCAGTATACCATATTATTCCCACAAGCACTACACCACCAGGTGTGATTCCTGAGCAGAGCCAGGAGGAAGTACTGAGCACCACTGGTTGTGGCTCCCAAACCATAAAATGTACCAAATAGAGGTTGAAGAGATAGTAGGTAGAGTGCTTACTTTGCAAGCAATCTACTCAGGTTCCATCCCTAGCACCCCGTATGATCCCTGAGCATACAGTCAGGACTAACAGCTGACCACCAGCTGTGCCTCCAATAAAAAATAAACAAGAAGAACTTTTACTGTAACCTTGAAGAAAGACTTTGGGGTTCAACAACTTACTATGCCTGGAGCCTGTAGTTGGTCTTTTTTGGGAGGGGGTCACACCTGGCAGAGCTCAGGGATTATTTCTGACTCTGAGCTCAGAAATCTCCCTGGCAAGCTCAGAGGACCATATGGGATGCTGGGAATCGAACCCAGGTCTGTCCCGGGTAGGCCACGTTGCTAGGCAAATGCCCTACTGATCGATGTGTTATTTCTCTGACATCTGTAATTGGTTTTATGGCAGGATGCTTCCTAGGTAGGTTCTCCCTGTTTTTAGGCCAAAGATTTTTCCTTTCTATATTCCCCAACTTTTGCTGTGCCTATACAAAAAACAACAACAATTAAAAAAAAAAACAACCAAAACAAACAAACAAAAAAAAACCCTGCCATACACAACCTTTTTTTTTTTAATTTCCCATCTTTTTTCTTCTTTACCTTTTAAGTAGGGGCTCCTGTCTTTTTCATAGAACCTTGGGACACAGAATGCTTTCTTTTACCTCATATTTCTGCTTTTGTGTTTTTTTTTGGGGGGGGGGTTATACCCAGTGATACTCAGGGATTACTCCTGGCTATACCCTCAGAAATTGCTCTTGGCTAGAGGGACCATATGAGATGCCAGAGATCGAACCCAGGTCTGTCCTGGGCAGCCACGTGCAAGGCAAATGCCCTATGCTGTGCTATTGCTTTGGCCCCTGCTTTTTTTTTTTTTCTATAAAATTAAGAAGAAAGGGAAAAAAGAAAGGATGAGGGCCAGAAGCCAAGAGGTCTCAGGTGCATTGGTGGAGAAAAAAAGGACAGAACTAAATATTCAAGCCAAAGTCAACAACAATAGAATCAAGAGACTTAAATTTTAACCATCTAAACTTAAATGTTAAACTAGCAGGCCAGGGGGCAAAGCGTGGTGGTGTGGGATGCACTCTGGGTTCATTGATGAAGGGAGGTCAACACTGGTGGTGGGAAGGGCCCTGATTCACTGTATATCTGAAATTCAACTATGAAGAACTTTGTAGATCGCGATGGTTTCAATAAAATAAAATAAGAAATAAAACAACATGGGCCCGGAGAGATAGCACAGCGGTGTTTGCCTTGCAAGCAGCCTATCCAGGACCAAAGGTGGTTGGTTCGAATCCCGGTGTCCCATATGGTCCCCCGTGCCTGCCAGGAGCTATTTCTGAGCAGACAGCCAGGAGTAACCCCTGAGCACCGCCGGGTGTGGCCCCCCAAAATATCCCAAATTAGCACCTGTTGGGGGCCGGAGAGACAGCTTAGAGGGCTGGAGAAGATGGCATATGTGAGCAATATGTGATCCCTGAACTCTATTTCTGTTACCTTATGGTTCCTTCACTTCCATGCTGTTGGATGCAGCCTTGATAACCCCCTCCCCAGCTGTCCATAGGCACCCTGGTCTCCCAAAGATAGACCTGAGACAGTTGAGATAGGGGTTCTGCTGCGGGACCTCCTCCAAGGTCAGGGTGCAAGACCGTTAGCTATCCTGGGAGCTGGTGCTGAAGAGTGAGGAGCATATGGAACTGCTGGTGTGAAAACCGGAGAGGGCAGCATTGGTGGGGATCATGGAGCAGATTGGTCTGGCAGGAGCTGCCCTGGATCCACATTCTCACAATCTTTCATCCTGCATGGCTGGTGCATTCCCTCCTCCCCTGCTCCCAGCAGACCCTGATTCAGGAGACCCTGTAGGTCCAGCTGGATGTACTTCCACAGACCCTGTGTGGGCCAAGCCCTCCACCCTCCAGGGGCCACTGTTCCTCACTCCTCCTCTGTCCTTCAAGGCCTGAATGGCGAATATGGCTGACCTGGAGGTTCCAACAATGACCAGTAGACATCCCAGCCCTGCCCAGCAATTTAGTGAATTAGGTACCAGAAGGGCTGGAGAGATAGCACAATAGTAAGGCATTTGCCTTGCATGCAGCCCACCCGGGATGGACCCAGGTTTGATTCACAGCATCCCATATGGTCCCCTGAGCCTGCCAGGAGCAATTTTTTTTTATTTATTTATTTGTTTGTTTATATTTTGGATTTGGGGCTATACCCAGCAGCACTCAGGGGTTACTCCTGGCTCTACACTCATACATTGTTCCTGGCAGGCTCAGGGGACTATATAGGATGCCAGGGATTGAACTCGGGTCTGTCCCAGGTTGTCTGCTTACAAGGTAAGTGCCCTACCACTGTGCTGTCACTCCAGCACCCAGGAGCGATTTCTGAGTGCAGAGCCAGGAGTAACCCCTGAGTGTCACCGGGTGTAGCCCCACCAAAAAAGAAAGAATTAGGAACCAGAGCACCCACATACCAGGGTGTCTCCTGGCACACAGCCAGATGCCCCATGCACACACCTCACCCTCTGATGGGCCCCAGAATTTGGGTCTGCCCTGCCCTATGCTCAGTTACCCAAGGCCCAGCAGGACATCTGGTATGACAGAGCAACTCAGCTGCTCCCAGACTTATTTCCAGCTTCCTTCTGTGCCTTGACCACTCCTGTCCACCAGGCCCTGCCTCCAGGAGACAAGATCTCATAGGGCTCACTTGGGAACAAGCACCCTGGTCCTTCCTGCTGTGCTCACTTTCTTGAGGGTCTCAGTAAAAGCCCCTCCAGAGACCTATGGTCCCATGAGCCCTGATGGCCCCCCTAAAGGAGGAGAAGGTGGTGGAGGGGGAGAAACCATCAGTTGGATATTCCTGTCTATTTATCACTGGGCCCTTGGAAATTCCAACAAACTTTTCAGGCATTTATTTACCTTTCTAGGAAGGCTCCTCTTTGCCAGGTTCTCCTAGGAAATGGTTTTTCTTTTTTCTTTTTTTTTTTTTTTTTGGTTTTTGGGCCACACCCGGTGACGCTCAGGGGTTACTCCTGGCTATGCGCTCAGAAGTCGCTCCTGGCTTGGGGGACCATATGGGACGCCGGGGGATCGAACCGCGGTCCGTCTCCTAGGCTAGCGCAGGTAAGGCAGGCACCTTACCTCCAGCGCCACCGCCCGGCCCCAGGAAATGGTTTTTCTTGTTCTCCTGGAAAGTGTCTTTTGGATCATAGACTTCCTTCTCACAGAATCCTTGGTGCTTCCATATGTGGTGATGAACACAGGTCCCTACTGTGTCCCCCTGAGACATTCTGGGGAGGCCTGTGTCTCACCCAGTCTCAACCAAGGGCTACTGTTCTGAACCCCTGGTCCTCAGACCAGTCAACTGCACCTAGGGATGAGCCTCAGCTCTTCAGCTGCGAGGAGGCTGCAAAGACAAATGCGTTGCCTTACAACTCAGTGTCTGCTAGAGACAAAGCATGAATACTTTATGTGTTTGGGGGCCACAACTAGCCATGCTCAGGGCCTCCTGACTCTATACTCAGGCACCTTTCCTGGTAGACTCAGAGATCATATGGGGTGTTAGAGATTGAACTCAGTCTGACTGCATGCAAGGCAAATGTCTTACTTGGCACTACATCTCTCCAAACTCTTGTGTTTTGTTTTGTTTTGTTTTGATTTTGGTTTTTTGAGCCACACCTGTTTGATGCTCAGGGGTTAATCCTGGCTAAGAGCTCAGAAATTGCCCCTGGCTTGGGGGAACAATACGGGACACCAGGGGATTGAACTGCAGTCCTTCCTTGGCTAGCGCTTGCAAGGCAGCCACCTTACCTCTAGCGCCACCTCTTCGGCCCCTGTTTTGTTTTGTTTTTAAATAAAACCATTAATATACTCAAAGTCATTTATTATTTATGCCAAACACTTATCTCTTATCACATGCTATGTACTAGCAAAACAAAGCCAAATGGTTTGTGGCTTTCCTTATTTGGGTGGGTGGGGGAATACCCAGAAGTGCTCAGGGTTTACTTCTGACTCAGGGGTTATTACTGTATTACTGGCAGGGATCTGGATACTATTTAAGGTGTCAGAAATTGAACCCAGGTCAAGTGCATGCAAAATATATATATCCCTGCATGCTCTGTTTCTCAAAGGGTTAGTTTAAAACAAATTTTATTGAGGTATAATCTGTATATAGTATAATTCATCTTAAGTGTACCATCTGTGGATCAGAGAGAAAATACATGCCACCAATCCAGGGTTGCCTCCTGGTACCACATATGGTTTTCAGAGCATAGCCAGGATGATTCCCTGAGTGTAGAGCCAGGAGTAAACCCTGAATATTGCTGGGTGTGGCACTAACACACACACACACACACACACACACACACAGTGGGGAGCAGCTTACAATATATTATGAATGTAAGCAAAATAGACAGCAAGGCAGATATAATATGAACCATTTACGCAAATTATATCTATGTAAGGGGAAATTTCTTATAGTTGGTAGGCTTTTGATTTTATCACCAAAATTTTTATTCAGCAAAGCTGGGTTGATAAAGCTGGATTTATATTTTATTGTGGGGAGAGGGTTAGGGTCACACCCACCAGTTACTCAGGGGTTACTCAAAAGCTCTACACTCAGGAATCACTCACTACTATGGGCTTGGTGGACCATATGGAATGCTAGGTATCAAATCCAGGTCAACATCTACAAGGCAAGCACCCTGTCCACTCTGGACCATAAAACTAGTTTTATTTCTCCCAGTCGAGAAGAACATATGCTTGGAAAAACTAAGACTAATCGCTCAGACCTTAAGACAGGTTTTTGTTTGTTTTTAAGAAGTTCAAGTACCAACAAGGCTTTACAATTTCCCAGATTGGGGCAGGTTCAAGTGGGAATATTTCCAGTTAGTTTTTCTGTTGATGGAAAAAGAAAGAGAGAACCAGGACTGGAGAAGGCATCATCCTTGCACATGGTTGACTTGGGTCTGGTCTTGGGTCTGCACTGCATATGGTGTCCAGAGCTGCACCAGGAATGATCCCTGAGCACAGAGCCAGGAACACAGCCAACTGTAGCCTCATAAACAAACAAAGAATTATAGACTCGTTTGGACTTTGAAAGTTGGTTTGTGAAGCCTGAGCAGTGGCACAAGCGGTCGGACATTTGCCTTGCACACACTAATCTTGGAAGGACTGCGGTTTGATCCCTCGGCGTCCCATATGGTCCCCCAGGTCCCCCAAGCCAGGAAGGATTTCTGAGCACATAGCCAGAAGTAACCCATTAGCGTCACTGAGTGTGGTCCAAAAACAAAAACAAAAAGAAACAAAGAAGAGTGTTGGCTTGTATTCCTTCAAGACAAATGGAAATAAACCCAGAGCGGAAGGAGCACAAACTGTCTGCTCTAGCGGCTTCTGCTCCAGAATTTTTTTATTTTTTTTTATTTATTATTTATTTATTTATTTTTTTGTGGTTTTTGGGTCACACCCGGCAGTGCTCAGGGGTTATTCCTGGCTCCGTGCTCAGAAATTGCTCCTGGCAGGCATGGGGGACCATATGGGACGCCAGGATTCGAACCGATGACCTTCTGCATGAAAGGCAAACGCCTTACCTCCATGCTATCTCTCCGGCCCCCTAGAATTTTTTTTATTTTTGAGAGGGGTTATTGTGCTATCGCTCTGGTCACTCTGCTCCAGAGGTTATCACTTCCCAGCTCTGGGCATATCCCAGTGTTGATGTTGAATAATCATTACTACTTCTGCCAGCCAGTGCTAGGAAGCAAGCTAAGGAAGATAACAGGAACTTTTCTGATATCTGGAGCCAGAGAGATAACACATGGGTAAGGCACTTGCCAAGCACAAAGGAAGGAGTAAACCCTGAGAACAGTCAGGTGTGGGACCTCTCCCCACCCCACACACACCCCACAAACTAACAAAAACTTTAGATGTAAGGGCTGGAGCACAGGTTTGCATGTGAGAAGTCCAGCCCAGTTCATTTCTGACACCACATGGTCCTCTGAGTCCTGCCAGGAGCAAACTCTGAGCACCTTGCTGAGCTTAGCCTTTGCGTTCTGCCAGGTGTCCTCCAAAGCAAGACACAACGTAAAGATTCAAAACTCCTGGGCCCGGAGAGATAGCACAGCGGCGTTTGCCTTGCAAGCAGCCGATCCAGGACCGAAAGGTGGTTGGTTCGAATCCCGGTGTCCCATATGGTCCCCCGTGCCTGCCAGGAGCTATTTCTGAGCAGACAGCCAGGAGTAAGCCCTGAGCACTGCCGGGTGTGGCCCAAAAACCAAAAACTCCTTTTTTTTTTTTTTTGGGTGGCTGGAGCTATAGTACAGTGGGTAGGGAGTTTGCCTTGAACACAGTCAACCTGGGTTCAATCCCTGGTATCCCATATGGTACCCTAAGCATGCCAGGAGTAATTTCTGAATACAGAGCCAGAAGGAACCCCTGAACACCAACAAAACCCGAAAACCTCCTTGTACAGTTGCTCATCTGAGAGCCTTGGAGAGGTGGCAGGTTTGAGAAGGGTCTTTTCATCTTGCCCTGAGGCTTGGATGTCACACTTCTGCATCTCTGCTGGAAAGGATTCTGGGCACCAACTCTCTGTAAATGTCCAGTGATAACAAACCATATTAGCAACCATGGCAAAAAATAACATCCTAAAGCAATAGTAATAGAGCACAAGTGGTGTAGAACTTTGACTTGGCATCTTGTCCCTTGGAGTAAGTTGAGGGAGATAGCAGAAATCCTAAAAATGTAAATTTTTTTTCTTTTTGTGTGTTTTTGGGCCACTCCCGGCAGCACTCTCAGGAGTTACTCCTGACTCTGCACTCAAATATTGCTCCTGGCAGGTTCGGAGTACCACGTGGGATGCTGGAAATCAAACCAGGGTCTGTCTTGGATCAGCCACATACCAGGAGAACATATCACTTTGGCCCCATTTTATTTGCTTGCTTTGGGGGTGGAAAGGAAGGGTAACACCAACTGTGCTTAGGCACTACTCATGGCTCTGTTTATGACTTCCTTCTGACTATGCTCTGCTATGTGCTGCTAGGGCTCAAACTGGGGTCAGGGGGCCAGAGTGACAGTACAGTGGGTAAGGTGTTTGCCTTGTACACAACCAACCCAGATTAACTCTCTAGTATCTCATATGGTCCCCTGAGCATTGCCAGTAATTCCTGAGTGCAGAGTCAGAAGTAACTCTTAATCACAGCTGGGTGTGGGCCCCCCCAAAAAAACAAAACAAAACAAAAAATGAACTATGGTCAGCCACATGCAAGGCAAGGGCCTTAATCCATGTACTATCTCTCCAACCCAAATTTCATTTTATTTATTTCTTTATTTTGATTTGGGGCCATACCTGTTGGTGCCAGATGCCACTCCTGGCTCTGGATAAGGGGTCACTTCTAATGGTTCTCTAGAAACCATGCAGCACTGGGGATCAAACCTTGGTCTCCTGCAGGCAAAGCATCTATCATTCAGTTGTTGAGCTGCTTCTTCATCCCTATCTTCAGTTTCTTTCATTTATTTGTTTGTTTGGTTTTTGGGCCACACCTGGTGACGCTCAGGGGTTACTCCTGGCTATGCGCTCAGAAATCGCTCCTGGCTTGGGGTACCGTATGGGACGCTGGGAGATCGAACCTTGGTCCATCCTAGGTCAGCACGTGCAAGGCAAATGCCCTACTGCACACACCACCACTCTGGCCCCGGTTATCTTCAGTTTCTTGACCTGAGGAGGGTCAAAGATGAAAAGGTCTCTTTGTTCTTGCTCCTGTTTATTAGGTTATTTTTGGTACAGTTGCTAATTTCTTCTGTAATCCCTTGTCGCTTGTCTCTAGCAGACTCTATCCACCACAAGCACCACTTTGGTTATCTCTACTGGGACACCTCTGCTCTCGGGCAATGATTAAAGGAGCTCTTTTGAGGGCTGAAGAGGTGGTTAATATGGTTAAAGCACTTGCTTTGACTCCAGCTGACCCATAATGGAACCCCAGTACTGCATACTGTTACTGGGATCAACCTTTGAGCACAGAGCCAGGAATAATCCCTGTGTACCATGGGATATGGCTCAAACTGAACTCATCTCTGCAAAAGTGACACTTTAAATTTCCTGATCATGGGGCTGGAGAGATAACACAGAGGTAGGACATTAGCCTTGCATGCGGTCAACCCGGGACAGACCTGGATTCAATTATTGGCATTCCATATGGTCTCCCAAGCCTGCCAGAAGCAATTTCTGAGCACAAAGCCAGAGTAATCCCTGACTGCTGCTCGGTGTAGCTCAAAAACAAACAAACAAAAATTTCCTGATCACTAGTGCTGGAGATAGGACAGAGGTAAGGTGCTTGCCTTGTACACAGCTGACATGGGCTCAATTCCCGACATCCCATTGGTTCCCCTGTTCATCATCAGAAGTGATCCTTGAGCACAGAGTCAGGAGTAATCTCTGAGCATTGCCATGGAGAACAACAACAGCAACAAAAGAGATTTTATTGGGCCTGGAGAGATAGCACAGTGGTAGGGCATTTGCCTTGTACACAGCTGATTCAGGACGAATGGTGGTTCTAATCCCAGCATTCCACATGGTCCTCCATGCCTGCCAGGAGTGATTTCTGAGCACAGAGCCAGGAGTTACCTCCAGGTGTGACCTTAAAAACAAAGAAAGAAAGAATTTATTCTAGGACTGAAGCAATAGTACATGGGTAATGCACCTGCTTTGCATGTAGCCAACCCAGATTCTATCGTTGGCATTTTATATAGTCCCTCGGGTATTACCAGGAGTATTTTTTTTTGTTTTGTTTCTGTTTTTAGGCCACTTGGTGGTGCTCAGAGGTTACTCCTGGCTCTGCAATCAGAAATCACTCCTGGCAGGATAGGGGTACCATATGGGATGCCCGGGATTGAACCCAGTTTGTCCCAGGTTGGCCATGTGCAAGGCAAACACCCTACCGCTGTGCTATTACTCCAGCCCCATCAGGAGTAATTTTTTTTTATTCAAAATTTTATTTTTATTTAAAATCTTGTTTTGGGGCCACACCCGATGACACTCAGGGTAGCTTCTGGCTATGTGTTCAGAAATCGCTCTTGGCTTGGGGGATCATATGGGATGCCAGGGGATAGAACCACGATCTGTCCTAGGTTAGCATGTGCAAGGCAGATGCCCTACCACTGTGCCACCGCCAGGCCCCAGGAGTAATTCTTGAATGCAGAGCCAGGTGTGTAGAACCAGCACCACTGGCTGTGTCTACCCATAAATAAATAAATTAATAAAAAAATAAAATTTCTGATTACACAGGCCAGAGAGTTAGTCAAGGGTGATGGCACTTGTCTAAGGTATGGAAGGTTTGATCTCTAGTGCCACATATGGTGTCCTGAGCACAGAGCCTGAAACAAGTCCCGAGTACTGCCAGGTGTAATCCAAACCACCCCCCCACTAAGAAAAATTATTGTTCACATATACCTGTTTTAATTCATGGCAGAGTCCCCTCTCAGTTTACCACATAGACTGGACAGTGCACAAAGTCTAACATCATTGCTGGCCCCACTGCAGCCGGGAGGTAATGGGAGTTGGGTGCAGAAATGCCAATTTTGAGACCCTTACTGTGACTTCCCTCTGTGCTTCTCCAGTTGGAACAACCATTGCAGCTTGACCGGAGAAATAAGACCAACTTACAGAGTCCAACTCTGCAGTTCTGTTCGCATCAGAGCAAAAATCTGTAAACACAGCAACCTTTTCAGTCTGCTCCTTCTTACCTGACTCATACACAGGGCTGTGCTTCTACCTAGTAAAGGGCCTAGGGCACTGCTGACTCAGAAAAGGACAAGGAATAACAACATACCGTATTTTCTGGCGTATAAGACGACCCCCTAATTTCGCAGTTAAAACATAGGTTTAGGCCTATATTCGCTGTATCAGACAGAACGTTCCTGTGCTGCAACTGTATGTACCACAGTGAGCCAATCACAACAAGCAAAGGTTCAAAGGTTCTACTGTCCTAGACTTCCTCTCTGACTCTGGTCAATTTGAGCAGGCTTTTTACAGTGTAGATTCAGGTCCAAAACAGTGTCTAATTTGCATGCATCAAAAGCCTGCTTGGATTGGCTGAGTTAGAGAGGCGGTCCGAGCAGCCTGGCAGTGATTTGTGCAGGATCAAGTTGGAAAATTCGTTTTGTGGCAATAGTCAGACAATTTTCATTTAGCGGCATATTGAAACATTTTTCGGGATATACTTGGCATATAAGACGACCCCCGATTTTCGATTGACTTTTTTTTTTGTTTCAAAAGTCGTCTTATATGCCGGAAAATACGGTACATCAATAGTCATAGCAAAACGATAACATTAATACAAAGGGAGAGATTAACTAAAGACATATTGTTTAGGGCAGCCCTGTCACTGAGTAATTTGAAAAATAATAAAACCAAGATGTGTTTTGAAAGAACTCTTTAGCTTTGGGCTGGAGATATAGAACGAGGTGCTGAGGTGGGATTGAAAGGTTTCACTGTCCTGGGGGCTGGACTGATAGCACAGCAGATAAGGTATTTGCCTTGCACACAGTAGAGCTAAGATCCATTATCAGCATTCCATAGAGTCCCCTGAGCACCACCAGGAGTAATTCCATAGAGCCAGGAGTAATCCTGGAGTACTGCTAAATGTGGCCCCCAAAGCAAAAGAAAACAAAAACAAGAAAAAGGTTTCACGGGTCTCAGATCCAAAATCCAAACACCACACCTGGTCCCCCAAGCATTGCTGCTCCTGAGCACAGAGCTAGTAATTGTGAGGAGTGAGGCATGGTGTGGTCCCCTTGACCCCCTCACTCTCCACCCAAAACAGGAGTTGTCTTGTCATAAGTCACCTACCCTAAAGTAGGCCAAAGGCATGAAGATGTAGGGACAGCCCAGATAAGACCCCACCTAGAGGATAAGTCACTCAGAAAGAAGCTCAGAGAGAGAAACAGAAAGCTTGATAAGAATTATGGGAGGATCAACAAAAACTCAGGAACGTTGGACAACAGTCCAACTCTGACAACAGTCTTATCTGCATAAAAGACTCCAGGCATGCAGCAGTTTCAGGATTATATGGCCGCAAAGAATCAAACCCTGGTCTGTCCTAGGCTAGTGCTGGCAAGGCAGATGCCTTACCCCTTGAGCTACTGCTCCGGTCCCTTTTTTAATCTCTTGTCTTAAGAAGAAGAAAAAAAAAAAGCTTCCGCTATTGTATTAATGGCTTTATTGGAGATACAATAATTTTCACAAATATACTTGCTACTGAATTTTTTTCTTCTTTCATTTTTTTCTCTTACATTTTACTTTTTAGTTTTTCTTTCTATTTTCTCTCTATTTTTCAAGAACTTTGCTTTCCCTTAACTTGAAACAAATGTATTATGATCAGATATGCCAACTATGTGATACATTTTCTTTAAATAAAAGAAATTTGGGGCCGGGTGGTGGCGCTAAAGGTAAGGTGCCTGCCTTGCCTGCGCTAGCCTTGGATGGACCGCGGTTCGATCCCCCGGTGTCCCATATGGTCCCCCAAGCCAGGAGCAACTTCTGAGCACATAGCCAGGAGTAACCCCTGAGCGTTACCGGGTGTGGCCCAAAAACCAAAAAAAAAAAAAAAAAATTCAAAAAAATAGTATTTATTAACCAAAACTCTTCTGGCAATATCCTGAAACTATAAGTTACCTTAAAAAGAAGGAATGATGGGGCCGGAGCAGTGACGCGAGTGGTAGGGCATTTGCCTTGCACCGCTGACCTAAGACAACCATGGTTCGATTCCCCGGCATCCCATATGGTCCCCCAAACCAGGAACAATTCTTTTTTTCTGGTTTTTGGATCACACCTGGCAGTGTTCAGGGGTTACTCTTGGCTCTATGCCCAGAAATCGCTCCTGGCAGGCTCGGGGGACCATATGGGATGCCGGGATTCAAACCACCATCCTTCTGGATGCAAGGCAAATGCTCTACCTCCATGCTATCTCAGCCCCATCCAGGCGTGATATATGAGTACATAGCCAGGAATGACTCCTGAGCGTCACAAGGAGTGGCCCAGAAACCAAAACCAAAACCAAAAAAAAAAAAAAAAGGAGAAATAATGGTGCCATAGACACAGAACATGGGAAATGAGGACTTCTTAGACTGAAAGAACTTTGGAGGACCCAGAGGACACAGGTTTCTTTCTTTTTTTTCTTTCTTTTTTTGCAACCTCATGTCTTCTTAGACACATTCATTAAATTCTCACTCTGCATTTCTTTGGCTAGAAAATGGGAAGAAGAGAATTGATCTTGTGTCGTAATCAGATGACTCAAAGAACTTGCAGTGATGCCATTTGGTGCATTGGAGGGACTTCTAAGTGTCCACTTCCTCCTTTGCTTTCTTAGTGACACTTAAGATGTAGGAAGCAACATTCTTTTTGTTTGTTTCTTTCTTGTTTTTTTTTTTTTGTTTTTGGGCACATCCAATGGCATTCAGGATTTGCTTCTGGCTCTGTGCTTAGAAATGGTTTCTGGAAGGCTCAGGGACCATATGGGATACCAGGATCGAATCTAGGTTGGCTGTGTACAAAGCAAGTGCCATCCCAGGAATCAATATTTTTTATATATTGTCACTTTTTTTTTTTTTTTTTTGGTTTTTGGGTCAAACACGGCAGCGCTCAGGGATTACTCCTGGCACTACACCCAGAAATTGTTCCTGGCAAGCTCAGGGAACCATATGGAATGCGGGGATTTGAACCACTCCTTCTGCCTGCAAGGCAAATACCTTACCTCTATTCTATCTCTCCAGCCTCTATTGTCACTTGATTGGAGACCACATAATAAGATCAAACTAGAGTGAATGAGTGAGTGAATGAGTGTGTGTGTGTGTGTGTGTGTGTGTGTGTGTGTGTGTGTGTATGAGAGGTGAAGGGAAGGAGCTGACATGTACTTAGAAGAGGCTTTGGTTCTGGGTGTGTTTGTGTGTGTGTGTGTGTGTGTGTGTGTGTGTGTGTGTGTGTGTACATGAGAGGTGAAGGGAAGGAGCTGACATGTACTTAGAAGAGGCTTTTGTTCTGGTAAATTAAAAGTGCCAAAGAAAAGGAATAAGGGAGAATATAAAGGACTTCTAGAAGTATCTAGGTCAAGGAACCCAGGATGGTGAGGCAAGCGATCTAGTTTTCTTTTGCATTGTCTCATTCACCACAGTAGGACAAAGGAAACCCAGGTCATGAGTGAAAAGTAAGCGCAATAGTTGTTGTCTCTTGTCTTAGTGTCTCCTAAGTCAAGTAAGAGAGTATAAAAGTATCAGAAAAATCCCAAGTGTAGGGGGCCTGTTTCTTCTCCATCTTGCTCTCAGTGGCAATGGAAAGGCACTGCTTGCTATTGGAAGTTCCTTTCATTTATTTATTTTTTTAAATGTATACTTTTTGTTTTGTTTTGTTTTGTTTTTGTTTTTTGTTTTTGGGCCACACTGGCTGTGATCAGAGGTTGCTCCTGGCTCTGCATTCAGATATTATTCCTGGCAGGCTCAGGAGACCACATGGAATGCTGGAAATCTAACTCAGGTCTGTCCCAAGTCAGTCGTTTGCAAGGCAAATGCCCTGCCACTGTGCTATCTCTCCGGTCCCTAAACTTTTTTTTTCTTTAATATTTTTTTATTTTTTTATTATCTTTATTTAAACACTGTGATTACAAATATAATTGTAGTTATATGATTACAGTCATGTAAAGAACACCCCCCTTCACCAGTGCAGGATTCCCACCACCAATTTCCCAGATCTACCTACTCCCCACCCCACCCACACCTGTACTCGAGACAGGCTTTCTTTTTCCCTCATTCATTCAGATTGTTGTGATAGTTTTCAGTGTAGTTATTTCTCTAACTGCACTTATCACTCTATGTGGTGAGCTTCATGTCATTAGCTGCACCTACATGGGAGGATGGGGGGAAGTAAGGGTTGGGACTGAGGCAGTAAAATATTAGAAATGAGCTTTTTAGGGCAGTATCAAGGTCCCAATACAAGATCGATATTATGGATATATAGAATATATGCACACAATACTACCAATATGAAAACAAAGAGAAAAAATTTCCACTGACTGTCCAACATAAACCAGTGCTAGAACATCCTGCCCTCCTCCCAGAACGAATTCCCATTAGTGTAGGGAGAGATAGGGGAAAAGCCTGTTGACCCCTATAGAGTCCACCTAGATTGGTGCCCAGGGAAAGACTGAAGTCTAGGGGAGAAAAACCCTATACCTGGCATCAGCTGGTTTCCAGAATCAAGGAGGAAACCGGAAGCCAGATGTCTGCCTGCCCTCCTCCCCATGCACCTCCCCCCTGGAGTACGGAGGGAGGGGGGAACCTGAGGACCACTAAGAGTCCACCTGAACCCACTTTTGGCCATCTGAGCTGGCACCCAGGGAAGGCCTGGAGTCAGGGGGAAAAGACCAGGACTGCTGGGGTCCTGCCAAGCCTCCCAGCTCTCCCCAGGCTAGGGAGAAACGGCCCCTAAACTTATACATTTAATTCCCATAGGAAATGCACCCTCACTCCCCAAAACGCTATTTTTTTTCTTTCCTTTTTCTGGAGTTTTTTCCAGGTATATCTGTGCCATCAAAATAACCAAAACTGGGGCTGGAGAGATAGCATGGAGGTAAGGCATTTGCCTTGCATGCAGAAGGGTGGTGGTTCAAATCCCGGCATCCCCATATGGTCCCTGGAGCCTGCCAGGAGTGATTTCTGAGCATAAAGCCGGGAGTAACCCCTGAACGCTGCTGGGTGTGACCCAAAAACCAAAAAAATAAAATAAAAATGGGGCCGGCGAGGTGGCGCTAGAGGTAAGGTGTCTGCCTTGCAAGCGCTAGCCAAGGAAGGACCGTGGTTCGATCCCTGGAGTCCCATATGGTCCCCCCAAGCCAGGGACAATTTCTGAGCGCTTAGCCAGGAGTAACTCCTGAACATCAAACGGGTGTGGCCTGAAAAACCAAAACAAAAAAAAGATAAAAAATAAAATAAAGTAAAATAAAAAATATATACAATGGCACATCAGTCATTCCTGAAAAGGAAGGAAATTCCAACACACACCCCAATGCACATGAACCTAGAGAACAGCAACATTGCTGAGACCAGCCAATCAGATAAAGGTATTTGTTGCGTGATTCCATTTTTAGGAAATATCTAGAGTGGTGGCAGCCAGGGGCTAAGGGAGTTGTGGTTTAATGGGTACAGAGTTTCAGTTTTGCAAGATGAAAAAGTTAGATTAGTCACTGCAAAGTGAGCAAACTTGACTGGACAGTGCTTAAACATGATTAAGGTGGGCGGAACCATTGCACAAAGGGTCAGGAGTTTGCTTGCACATGAACCATCCGGGTCAAATCCCTGCATCCCATTTGGTAATTCCTGAGTGAAGAGTCAGGAGTGACCCTTGAGCACTACTGGGTGTGGCTCCCCAAAAAGATTAAGATGGTCATTTTTTTCTTTGCCCCTATTCATGTCGCACTTGAAATATAAGCTGTTTTACTATTGGCTATTTTTGTTTAGTTATTTATAAAAACCTAAAAAATTTAGAATCAATTTATTTATTTCTTTAAGTTGAGACAAATGCTGCTAGAAAGACAGTATAGTGATTAGGTGTTTGCCTTCAAACAGCAGAATATGCACCTATCCTTGGTACCTTATATGTCCCCTGAGCATAGTCAGGAGTCATCCCTGAGCACAAAACAAGGAGTCATTCTTTAGCAGAGCTGTGCTATCTCTCCAGCCCCAAATATAGAAAAGTATTAAGAATAAAATGATTGGGGGGCCAGAGAGATAGCACAGCGTTAGGGCGTTTGCCTTGCACGCAGCCGATCCAGGAGGGACGGGACGGTGGTTCTAATCCCAGCATACCATATGGTCTCTCATGCCTACCAGGAGCAATTTCTGATCACAGAGCCAGGAATAATCCCTGAGCGCCACTGGGTGTGACCCCAAAACAAAACAAAAAAATAATTTTTTTTTTTTCCCTATTCTCAACTTTTTGGTTTTTAGGGCACACTCAGTAGTGCTCAGGGCTTACTCCTGGATCTGGATTCTGAAATCACTCCTGAGGGTGCTCCAGGGACTGTATGAGTTCGTATCCTGGGATTCAAATCCAGGTTAGCCTTGGGTAAGGCAAAAATTCTACCTGCTGTACTATCACTCCAGTCAGGAGTCTGTTTTCTCTTGTATCATGTTTTCTCTCTCTCTCTCTCTCTCTCTCTCTCTCTCTCTCTCTCTCTCTCTCTCTCTCTCTCTCTCTCTCTCTCTCTCTCTCTCTCTCACACACACACACACACACACACACACATACACACACACTCTAACTCTCACTGTCATTATTAAAATAAAATATTTAGGGCTGGATCAATAGCACAGTGGGTAGAGTACTTGCCTTGCACGCAGCTTACCCAGAGTCAATCTCCGGCATACTATATGGTCCCCCAAGCCTGCCATGAATAATCCCTGAGTGCCACTGGGTGTGGCCCAACAAACAAACAAACAAGCAAAAAAAAAAAAAAAAACCCAAAAAGCAAACAAAAAAGATTTTAAGGGGTTAAAAATTGGATCTTGCACACAGTCTATTTGGGTCCTATTTTTGGTACCCTACATGGTCTCCTCAGCTCCACTAGGAGTGATCCCTGAGTGCAGAGTCAGGAGTAAGTCCTGAGCATCACATCATTGGGGGTGGCCCCACCAAAAAAATTGGGGCTTAACCAAGATCTGAAAACAACCAAAGTGCCCAAAACTGATAAGTAAAGAAATTGTGTTGTATACACACAATGAAGTGCCCTTAGACTATCTCTTCAGCCCAAGTTTTTTTATTTTTTATCATCTCTCTGACCCAGTATATGAATATTTTTGTTTCTTTTTATCAATTAATCGAAGTTCACCTACTCACCCTTAGAAAAAATTTGATCAGGGCCAGAGCAATATTACATCAGATAGGGCATTTGTCTTGTACATAGCCAACACAGGTTCTATTCCTGACATCCCAAATGGTCTGCTGAGCACCACCAAGAGTGATACCTGAGTTTAGGTCAAGAGTAAACTCAGAGCATGGCAGGTGTGGCCTCCAAACAAAATAGACAGAAAAAAATGATAGCAATTTACAGAAACAGTAGTGTCTGAATATTTATTTCCCTACAATCTTGCCAATAAAATCTATTATCTTTATTTATTTGTTTTTGAGGGCTGTGAATTATATCCAAAGTACAACAGACTATTTCTGTTCTCAGGACTCAGTTCTGGAGGTGCTCAGGGTTCAAAGTAAGGTCAAACTGCAATACAAGGCAAGTGCCTTAATCAATATATTATCTCTCCACCCCCAAAGACATCGTCTTTGCGGGGGGGGGGGGGTGTTGGTTTTTTTTTTTTTTTTTTTTTTTTTTTTTTTTTTGGTTTTTGGGCCACACCCGGTGACGCTCGGGTTACTCCTGGCTATGCGCTCAGAAGTCGCTCCTGGCTTGGGGGACCATATGGGACGCCGGGGGATC